>NW_010399841.1:2788-7745 GCF_000710305.1 Buceros rhinoceros silvestris
GGGGTGCCCGTGGAGAGCTGTGCTCTCTGACATAGGCGGGGATAGCGGGGCCTGTGCCACCACCTGCAGGGCAGCTCCCGTGATGGCTCACATGAGGAGGGACAGACCCAACTGCAGAGATCCCCCCATTACCGCCTTCACGGGACCCAGGCAGCTCCCAGCTCCTCTGCCGCCGAGGCATCATGTTGATCGTATCCCCGGTGAGGTCCAGCTCAGCGTGGGGAGAATTCTGGGCCCCGAGAGCACCCCGGTGGCTTCAGCTGCTTTCCTGGCGGAACGGTGGTGGAAGGAGCTGCAGGAGAGGGACATGGAGGGAGAGCCTGTGTCTGGGCACATCGCAGGGACCCGGCGCTGAGACAGCCCTCTCCCCACAGTCGGCAAAGTTGGGTTCAGTGGGGGGTGAGTGCTGGAGCCAGGCTTGCAGCCGCCCCGTGCGTGGGGTTGGGCTGGCTCAGGGGCCTTCAACAAATGCCGGCCTGAAAGATTCCCTCTGGTTCATTCCCTCGTATTTAATATGCCCGGACAGTGCAAATGACACATTAATTATGGAACCGAAGAGAGAGCGGTACGTTGTGTAAGCACTGCACAAGCAAGGAGGAGCGCTGCTCTTGCTTCCTCCATATGTCATCTTCAAGGCAAAAACCCAAGAGTTTGGGGTCAGGGAAAAGCACTGTCTTCATCTCATGGGCGAGTAAACGGCAGAGCCCTCCATGCAGCAGTGCTTTTTCCACCAGGAGATTGCTGGCGTGCCGCATCTGCAACCCATCAGAGGAAAGCGTTGGGGTTTACTGCTCCCACTCCCGGCTCCAAACAGGCTCTTCTGTTTGGTGGCATTTTTTTTTTTGTTTGGATTTTGTAAACACGAGCTCTCCTCGTCCCTTTTTGGCCTGAAGCCCACTCAGTGGGTTCACGTCACGGGGTGCGGCCGGTGTCCACAGAGCCCGGCTCCGGCGGTGCTGCCAGGATCCGCTCTGAAATGCCCATAAAAGCAGCTTTGCAGCGATCCGATGCGTCTGAGCAAACATTTGCGCGCACCTCCGAGCCCTTGTCTTTCTCGGTTAGCTTCAGCTCGTCCTCCTGGGGAAGGCAGAGCTGGAGAAGACGAGCGGTGACGTACGGAAAGGAATTAAAGTTTGAAAGCACTCACCACCATCCTCAAAGCAGCTACTCCAGGCTCGTGGGGTTGGATGAGCCCTGCTGTTCCCCTGCTCCTCGCCTCTGCCCAGCACCCAGCGAGCCACCCCGCGCAGCACCCGGCATGGGGCTGTTTGCACCTGTCATTCAGCACCCGAATATCCGTGGTACCCGGTGCCACTACTGTCATCCTCTGCCCTGAAGTGGTGCTACTAAATCAGTCCTGGGGACGGGATAGGTTTCGGAGGGGCAGGGGCCAGCAGCACCTCACTGATCGATTTGGGGCAGGGAGCAGATGTCCCAGGAGGTTGCTGTGGCCGTTACATGGGGTGACTGCCTGCTCTCCTGCCTTCCAGCATCCTCCTGCTGCTCTGGAGTCCTCGAGCCTCTTGCGATGGCCTTGCCTCTAACCGCACTTCGCGTGTGTGTGCTCCAAGGTTGGCCATCCCCTTCTCCCAGAAGGAGCAACATGTCCCGCAGCTATGGTGGTTAAACACAGGACAAGAACTGGGACCAGCAAGAATCTGAATGGTTTGACTGGTCAGGAGCAGCCTTCAACCATCTGGACCTTTGTCCATGAGGGGTCACTGAGGAGCTGGGCTGGGTTTGTCTGGCCTAAAGGGGTTCTGCTAGCAGCTTACAACTCTCAAGAGGTAGTTACAAAGATGGTGGAGCTACACTGTCCTTGATAGAGGCAGGTGATAAAACGTGGGGCAACAGCCACCGATAGTGGCTTGGGAGGGTCGGGCTGGCTGTTAGGGAAGACTTCTTCCCTGCAGGATGGTGCCGCCTTGGGATGGACACCTGGAGAGGGGGTGTTGCTCCATCGTTGGGGATTTTCAAGGCAGGGCCAACCCAATCCAGTGCTGGTGACAGTCCTGCAGGCTGTTGGATGGGAGGCTCCAATGGTCCCTTCCCACCATCGCTGTGTGATGCTGTAACGAGTCTCTAGACATTTGGATGCCCTAAAGTGTTCTCCTGCCTGTGGCCTGAAAGGTCTCCGAGAACTCATTTGAGGCCCTATAAAGAGTCTTCAGTGACACCAGCACCCAGCTCGCACGTGCCCATCACTTGCCACAGCAATGACAGCCAGCCCTGTGGCTCGGCAGGGTCAGCTGGCCTGTGCCACTCACTTGGAAATCAGGGTTTCTCAATGTCCCAGGGTTGGTGGCATCTTTCCAGCTGTCCTTGCAAATCCCAGTCCAGAATAATTTACTGGAAAGACCAAGGGCGTGAGGCAAGAGCAGCTGGGATGTGGAGGGGCATGCAGGGACACCTCCAGAGCAGGGTGGAGGAGAGCAGCAGAGCAGTGCGAGCTGCTGTGGTCCAGGGAGCTGTGGGGCCTCTCAGGCAAGAACAGGAGGAGGAGAAGTTGTGCCAGTGGTGAGCAGAGGAAATCCTCCCTTTACTATACCTCGAACATCTTGGAACCGGCACAGGAGCATCCTCTCTGCCCTGGGACAAGTGCCGAGGCTCAGCTGTTGTCCCAGAGAAGCAGTGAGGAACAGCGAAACCAGCCAGCACCTCATCCAAAGCCCATGGCTCAGCCTGTCATGGGCTTGGGGGTGGCAGGGACACAAGGTTCCCCTTACGACAACCACCGTGAGCCCCCAAATGAAATTTGTCAACTCTCTACAGATGGGTGACGAGTCCTGGCATCAGGAATGAACAGCAGGTAGAGGCTGCAGGAGCCCAGCTGGCAAAAGACATCCCTTGTTATCTCCTGTAACCAGCAACAGGCCAGGGCAGCTGGACCTTGCTCCGGCTCCTAGACCTCTCCTGAGCCGATGACCTGCTTGTTCACAGATGAGAAAGAGCCCTTGGAACTGTGTGGAGACACCAGATTGTCTACAGGTGATGGTTGTCATTTCAAGTCCCACCGTGATTTCTCAGCTGGTTACAGCCTGTTTCTGCCTCAAGTACTTAAGTAACGCTCTTGCTAGGACATGCTAGATGGTGGTGAGCACCTCCCAGCTTTTACTCCTTTTTTGGTGGGGCACTGTAGGGTACCCCTACATTTATGGGCAGGACAGTGTGGTGGGAGCTGCTTGCATGGGCTGTCATCGGTTGGGGACAGATATAGCCCTGTGCTTGCTGCCCATCCCCATGTGTGCAGTTGCATAGAGGAGCCCTGGAAGTTGCTGTGGAGATGCAGCAGCTCTTTTCCAGCTGGCAGTGATCTGATGCAGGCCTTGGCCAGGCTGCAGAGCTAGATGCTGTTGGGTGGTAGATGCCTCAGGGTGAAATGAGTTGGTGTCAAAATACGTTGCTGTAAAACTTGGGTCACCCTGGTCCTGCGCTGGTTTGGCTCACGTGGCATCAGGTCCTGCAGTTAAAGCTGAGCATCTCCACATGGAAGTGGAGGACCACCCCCTGAAAGATGCCCCAGCCAAAACTGCTGTGGAGATATCAGGGTGTTCTAGTGGACTTGCGCACCTGCATGAGCTGGTACCGGTGACCACTTCATTTGTCCCACCTTCTGATCACCCTTGCAAGCTACTGAGGCAGGAAACATCTCCCTGGGCAGCTGGTTGGACCATCTAGGGCTGCATGTGCTGAAGCAGATGCTGCTTCGCCACAGTGCTTTGGGAGGGGAGAGGCTGCCTGGGCGTGACGTTTACAGGGACATCAGAGGGACCTGGGAGCCGTGTAGGATGTAGGGATGCTGCTGCCACATACGGCTGCGGGAGGTGCTCGTGCAAGGAGGACCTGTCTCTCTTACTCAACAGCAACATGATGAACTTGCCTACAGAATAAAGCACAGGTTACAGTGTGGCAGCAACGTGGTGGACCCACCCACCATTGTTGCCCCAGCACGTGCTGGGTGCAGGAGGAATGTTTCCCCCACGTGCGCGAGCAGCGTGGCTTCCTCGGAGCTCTGCGGCTGCTGCTGACTTCCACCCTTTCATGTCTTCCTCCTCCACAGGCTCCGTGTCTCCTCATTCCAAGCCTGCAGAAGAAAACCCCAAACTCCAAGAAAGCTCTGCGAGTTCACTCTGGGTTTTGCTTAATTAGCAGAGGAAGCAAATACTTGTAGTCTTCATCGGGGCGGGCAAGCTGCGGGTCTTCTTGGCGCTGCAGGCGATGGCCGTTCCTGGGCGTTATTCCTGCCCAGCCTCAGCTGGGGACGCAGGAACGGTGACACGCAGCAGAAAGCCCTTGCTCTGCTGAGGATCCACCCGTGCCGAGCCCCGTGGCTGGCCTGGGGGCTCTCGCTGCGCTTCGGCAAGGCTGGGTGCGTTTGTGTGAAAATTCTCCCCCAAAACACCCTGTAGGACAATGTTGTAAATAAGTAAATTAGGTTGGGGGGTTTTTTAATTAAAAAGCGGTGTTTTTTCTTCCCTTGTTGCAGGATCTGGCAGTGATCAGGCTTTCTGGCACAGTGGCTCTTACGCGGCCTTACCAAAAAGAGTCGTGGCTTGGCCGCGGTATGTTTGAGAACTCGATACGCAAACCCACGGTTCCGCTTGCAAGCAGCTGCTGCTAACAGCCCTCACCTAGAAAGCGAGGAAGCACAGAGCCAGCACTCCCAGGAGGACGTTTCCTCCACTCCAACACTCTCCTGTCACGAAACCACACGGCCCTGCCGGCACTTACTGCGGGAGAACCACCTCGGTGGAGGTGCTGCCTGAGTGTCCTCGCCGGTGCTGGACCCGGAGCTCCCTGGGTTGCACCGGGCAGTGCTTGTTCACAGGGATGGCTGCGCTTAGGGTTAATGTTCCCAGGGAGCCTGCGCAAAAGCAGGTGGCAAAGCAAGGCAGAGGCTGGGGCTTGGAGAGGGCAGCAAACCCAGGTGTCTGTGGAGAAACCTGCGGTGGGGGCC
>NW_010399841.1:7851-8265 GCF_000710305.1 Buceros rhinoceros silvestris
CGAGCCAGGGGGCTCCTCACAACCAGCACACGAGCAAAACCTTATCCCTGAGCCACTGCTGGAAGCAAAAGGTGGCTCAGAGTCAGACGTGGACCCGGTTGGTTTTGAAGTGATGGTCAGTGTGGTTGGGACAGGGTACAGGCGATGGTGGTTTTAAGCTCAGATCCCCTCAACGTCTCCCGCTGGGCGGGTTGACCACAAACCCTTGAGGTTTTACGTGTTTGCCTCACACAAGGATGGAGCTGTGGGATGCGGCGCGCGGGAAGGAGCCAGCACAGCCCATGTTCTATCCCCAGCAGTGGCTGACCTTCTGCCTGCAAGAGGGCAGGACCCTCTTTATCCTCTCCAACTGCCATAGCGGAGGTGGGGATGGGTCAGGGTGCTCCCTGGGCTCGGAGGGAGCTGGGAGCTCTG
>NW_010399841.1:8443-8776 GCF_000710305.1 Buceros rhinoceros silvestris
GGCTCAGGGTGCTCCCTGGGCTCGGAGGGCGCTGGGAGCTCTGCCAGAGCCTGGCTCCAACCCGTGCCAGCCTCCCTGCCTGCTCTGTTGGGGTGAGGCTGGTGAACTGGTGTGCAGGCAGGGAGATGGGAAAAAGATGGACATGGCTCACCGCTGCTCCTCCTCCCAGCCCTGAGAGCAGGGCCGTGCTCCTGACACCCCCCGGCTCTCTGCAGGACTCTGGGAACCGGGGGCTGCGGTCGAGGGGATTTGGGGCTGCTGTCCTGGGGGATGCGGGGCCACTGCCTGGGGGGATGCGGGGTCGATCTCCTCGGGAATGTGGGGCCGCTGTCC
>NW_010399842.1:0-15896 GCF_000710305.1 Buceros rhinoceros silvestris
CCTCCTGCCAGGGGCAGGGCGGGCGCTGTGTCCATGGTGCTGTACGCGGGGCAGGGCCCGGGGAACCGCCGCGCGGGGGTTCCCTACGGTCCTTCCGAAGGGAGGATGCTGAGGAGAGGGCAGCGGGTGCGGAGGGGCGAGCTGCTCCCGCACGGAGGTGGAGGGGATGGGGATGGGTGATCCGGGCGCAGGACTTCCATTCGCACCGCGTTAGGGGACAGACGCGGGCGGGGAAGCGCTGCTGCTCACCTGCCTCATTCACTTAATGAATGAACAGGCTTTTTTTTTTTTTAAATTTCTCAACCGCAGAGAGTCGGGGAGCCTTCTCAGCCTGCAACAACTGAGATGCGGTGTTGAAATATGTTGTGTCTTGATGGCATGCCTCAGGTTCGCAGGAGCGTGTTGTAATCTTCCTGGTGACATTTCTCTCCAGGGTATTCTACAACTGGAGAGTGCAAGTTCCTGTGGTGATGTAACTTCGGGGCACTGTGTGCACTCGGCAATACGCTGCTGACTTAACAGTGATGTGTTTATTAATACCAGTGATGTAAGACGGGCATTTATTCTGATTAAAACCTCCGGAAATTGTCAATTTCTTCAGGTGTTGTGGAGTCGAGGTTCCTCTAAATCAGAAGGATCGGTTAGAGTCACCCTTGAAATAAGCAGGCTTGTGGGCTAGCCTTGTGTTTATGACTTGCTGCCCCATCTCTGAACAAGCTTTCGCTGTGGAACAATTGAAAATGAGTATTCGAAACAACATTTTTTTTTTCTGGTACCAATTAGTCCGTAATTTAATCAGTAATTTACCTTTTAAAAGTTTACTATGTTTTGTTACTAGTTAACTAAAAATTCCCAGTGTTCACCAAGTAACGATGACATATGATACTCAGTGCTCTCCTTTGAGAAGAAGTTTCATATGTGGTGCTTCCCTTAATATCAGAATTTGTTGCATGAAGACATGTGTTTGACATCATTATTCTCTTTGGCTGTCAAAAAAAAAAAAAAAAAAAAAAGCTGCCAAAATTGCCTAGAGATTTAATTAGGAGATTATAAGAAATCACTCTTAGCAGTGTGTTAAGGCATGTGGTACAATATAAGCACGGACTTGTCAAGGGGAGAGCGAGCTGAAAAAAAAAGTTGGTGTGGACTCTAAATGATAACCCATCAGAAATATAATTTAAAGTTATTTTTACACAGGCAGCTTTTGAATTTGAATGCTATTAGGCATCAGTTTTGTAAAATATCTCCTTAACTGTTAGTGGTTCAGAGATTATATATTGAGAAACAGCCTTCAGATAGTGTGTGTTTCTTAGAAATGCCTCAATGTCAAATTTCTTGATAATGCAGTTTGTTAACATCAGCACTCAATGAAAGTTCTATTCCAATATAGAATATACAAAGAATTCTTTTACCTCCTGATACAAATTTATATTTCATATAATAAATTATCACCAAAAAATGAAGGTGGCAAAATATTAGAGTTTAGTTGAAGAGTATTGAAGCTGTGTCTTTTAGCTTTCCTTGTGATCCCAGTAACGACACCCACTCTCAGTACCGCTTCTAAATCCAACTCTTCTGCGACCTTTTGGAAATGACTGTAAGTCCATTTCTAAGTCCAGAAAATAAATTCAGGCCCAGCGTCACTTACTGCCAGTGTAATTTTCTACTTCTAGCAATGGCTAAGAAAATGAATTTTGCAGAAAGTTATATTGTAAAAACAAAGAAAAGTTTAGAAGCTGAGCAAAACCTGTCTCGTTCAGAACTGGAGTAAGTAATGAAAAGTATATTTCATGGTCTTTTACACCTCGGTCGCTGAGGCCCTCTTTCTGGTTTTTGGTTTGGTTTTTTTTTGTTGTTGTTGTTAGTTTCTTTTATATGGGATCTGTTTGGAATGGTGTGGAATATATTTACTAGCCATTTTTTTGTAGCCTTAATTGTGAGTCACTAGTTGTCAGTCTTTTGAGTTTCTTTTACTAGCTTTCATCACCAATATTATTCCTATTTTCTCCTCTGGCATGCCCTTTACTGATACTCGAGAACAATTACAACACCATTATAAGTTCTCCATGGTAGGTTCTTTTGAAGTCATGGATACAAAACTTCCCCTTAGTTATCGCTGCTAGTCTCAATTTTTAATCACTGAGGGACTCACTGAGCTTAGCCTGGCATTGCACGACGAGTGCTAGTTATTCCACGCTGTATCTCCGGAACGATGTGTGTGTGTTTTTAATAGCAGGATATATTTTTCAGGTAGTTCATTCCAAATGTTCTCTGTGTGTCAGGTAACTTTTTGTAAGCTAACAAAAGAAAAAGTTAGAAATGACCCGAAGCATGAGAACATTGTCATACTCAAGTCCCACACACCCACAGCACAGACAGAAGCTGGGGGTTCCCATTAGCAGGTCAGTTCTGAAGGATTTCATTTAACTGTTACAGAGCACTCAGAAAAAAGTCCTCCCCCTCACCTCCTTTCTTTTTCTCTGGGGAGACCTTCCCAAGGCAGAATAAAAAATGCAAAAGCCATAAGATTTGTCTTCAGATATTTAGATTCTCAGGAATAGGAAATGTAAATAGATTCCTACATTAATGATAAATCTCTTACATTTCTTTTGTATGTTCTCCACTACCCCCCTGCTCTTAGTTTTTAAGTGAAGGATGGTTGGTCTTTTCTCAGGTGTGATTTCTTTCAGGTTCCAGCACAAAGTATGTAGAATATGCGGGTGCTAAGCAAATTGTCACGCTAGTACTCGTGCCTGTCGTGAGTGGGGCTTGGACTACTTCCAGCTCTTGTGGGTATAAGGAGATATGACGAAGAAACTACGGGTGGCATCCATCGGAAAGGCTGAGTTTCTGCTTCAGCATCAGGTCTTCTACTGCAACACGGATTTCTCTTTTGCCTGTTGCTACAAGGATGTCATCTCTTCTCATACCAGAAGGCAAATATAAAATTAAAATTTTGGTAGGCTTTTATTCTTTAAATTTAGGGGAGGGGGCAAAAAAAGCCCAGTCTGCACTCTTCACACCTGAAAACTTTTGCAGAACTGAAGTCAGTCTGGTGAGTTTCACATTTTTCTCCCACACCTGCCATTGTACTATTTGGCCTGTTTGTCCTCTCCTAAACCACTCTATGGATTGAACTAAACAATTACATTGTTCTCCAATTAAAAATCATGATACATGAACTCTGTAGGTACTTTAAATTACCTGTGATGCAGCAGTACCTAGCAGCCTAGTTGAAGTTGGGGCCATCTCGTTATGCAAATGAAAAGATTGTCCCTATCCTTAACACCCTATGATCTAGGACAGGAGAATGGCAGTAGTTGTGGATTTGCAGTGGAGGCACTATTTCCCTAGATTTCACTGCAAGGAGAAAAAATACGCTACTTAGAAAGGGGAAGATCAGTAAGTGCCTCAGAAGTTGTGAGTTTCTGGAATGGCCTAGCAGATGATGCTTTGTGGACTTGCATCAGCCACCCCCTTCCCTCATGACTAAGCAGATCACCCCCATGCCGTGGAGGACAAAGTCTATGAAGTCAAGTCTACGAATCCCAAAGTCTACCCTGCTGGTTGATAATTAGCAATTTAAACACCACAAAGCTTACGTAGCTTTGTGTATGGATGTTCAGGCACAAGTGTGCTTGATGAGTGCCTACCTATATAGGTAGGGTCATGTACATACTCATATACGTACACACATACCTCTGTGTGTGTAGGTAATGTACTAACGCTGTGCTCTGGAAGGACTTCCTACTTCTCTCAGTAATGTTGAAAGGCTGAATATAACATCTGATAACATGGGATTATAAATCTTGGATAATATCCCAACAGAGAAATACGTACATTCCACGCTGTCAAAAAAAGCTGATGTTGGTTATTGGAAGATGCACAGAGTCTAGGAAAAAGCCCCGGCTTCATCCAGGTCAGTGCGGTTCTGCTGTTTCCATAGGGTCAGGTTTGCAGTCCACGGGCGGCGTTAGAAATTTTGCCCTATGTATGATGTGCAATAGGGCAAAAATAGTGGATTGAGTAGTATACAAACTGTCTGTGGTTTTACTATCCTGAGAATATAGGGTCTGACTCTAAATTAATTGCTGTTTTCTGAGTGAGGCTAAATGCCTGAGATGAAATAACCATGAATATGTAGTATAGCAAATGTCCTACATCTTTTTTTCTTTCAATTATTTAGAAAATGCCAGTGTATCAGGAGTAGCCTATTTATTTGCCTTTTGTTCTGGAATTCACGTGATCAATTTCTTAACGTATTTTAACTCTCGCTGAAATACTAATTTTTTGATATAGACATTGCAGTTAGTCTTAGACTATACCGGACCTTCAAACTAGACGTGGGTTCTAGTTTTGGTCTTATAACAGCTATTAAGGGAGGAAAATAATTTACTTTGTGCTGTTTTACGGGTTATAGGGATGTTGTGAGCTCCATGGGGACTCCTGTCTTTCCTCGTTATCACGGATACCTTTGAGAGTCCCTTTTGCCATAATCCCCGACTCTTTTGTAGGAGACCTCCAGCTACGATTGCTCTAAATCACCTGTGTGTATGTGTAAAGTTCGAAGCATGGTATGTTCATACAAACGCTTTTAGCTGTCATGGAACAGGCTGTAGAATAAGCGAGAGGGGTGGACGTTTTCTTATTGAGTCTTGTGTTTTTCCACTGGATTTAAATGAACTACCCTTCAGAGAAGTTCATGTTTGCACAAAGGAGCCCTGCTCAGGATTATGATCTTGACTTAAACTTTTTACACAATACATGCTTATGCTGAATTGCATAAAGCAGGATTTTATGTTACAATATTGCATTACACATCCACAGTGCTTGTGTGTTTGTTTAGATTTATTGAACGCAGGTGTTGCGTAACTGCTGTAGCTATTCATGGTGACATAGCAGCGATTTTGCAGTCTGGGAGGCTTTGAGCTTAGGTTGCTATCTATATACAGAGAGAGTGATGTACATTTTCAGTATTTGTGCCAGGAGAATATTTTAATATTGCTGCGAAATAATTTCTCAACCACGGTGGTTTGAAACATATGTCAGACTACCAAAACAGTCCCCCTGTTCCACCAAAAAAAAGGAACTATGAAAAGAAAAATGTTAATTACAGGCTTTCACACTCACACCAAGATCTTCTAGTAGGGGTGGTCAGAAAAACAGGTTTTACTACCTAGACCTGGTGCTTTGTGGTGCTATCTAATGTGGGGGCTTGTGGAAAAATGAGGCCGCTTCTATTTACTGCCTTTCATAATGTACATACTTCCTCTGGATAGGTTTAGGTACTGACTTTATATGTCTACAGTAAATAGAACCAAAGAGTTTGTCCTTTCATCTTGAATATGTGTTACTTGGAATTACTGTTCTCTGATCACTACAGTTGTATTTCAACTACAAAATTTTAGCTGAATCTCAGTTTTTAAGCTTAATCGAAGCATTTTATGATGTGGTGTATTGCTAAATTGATTTTTAATCCTATCTAAGAACGTGAAAATAAATATAAAGCCAAATTTTATTTTCAGTTACACCCAAAGAAATCTATAGATAAGAAAGTACAGAAGTACGTGAGGGCAAAAGGTTGCTTTATTTAGCCAGAATTTTGTCTGTATTCTCTAACCTTATTCAGGACATATTTAATGAAAATCATGAGAAATTTTTAAGAGCTAGAGGCTGAGATTCTCACTCCCTGCATGATGAGGAAAAATTATTTTATCTGTTTGTTTTCTGGCTTGTGGTATGTCTGAAACAAAGTTCTTGCATTGACCGAGTGATGTAGCTATTCCTCCGACTCTGCTAAAGTTAACCATTGATAGCAGATAGATTTGCTTTGTTGAGTCACTAAAATTCTGTGAGGATTTTACTGTATTTCTTTTCTCTCATCACTCCTGGATGCCATCATTTGCACTTAAACCGCACATCTGAGATGCCTTATTCATCTATCAAGGCATATTAGCATATTTGATTTTTAAAAGGGTGCGAAATACTGAGAAAAGTAGGGCAGCATTTTATTTATTTTAAATAACCCTCAGTAATTGTCAAAATAAAAACTTTGGCTAGTGACTGCGTATTGCAAGACACATACAAAGGCATAGAGTTTTCGAGCTCTGCCTAGAATGTGATTAAAGAGTGTGGAAACAAGAGTTCTGCAAATATGCTTTCACTTTCAGAATTTCCAGCTGTTGCTGAAGATGGCTTGAGATGATAAACAAGAAGAAAGTTTAAGTTCTATTTAGAACAAAAGGATTTCACATTAAATCAGGTCGCTAAATGAAATAAGCACCATTAAAAAGGTTAATTTCCCTGGATTTTTTTTTTTTTTTTACATTTACACTAGAGCTGTTGGAATGGCTAAACTGGCCTGGAATAGGTTATTTAGTTAAGATCTCAGCTAAGTGTGCATTGTTACAATTAACTACAGAACAGGTCTCAAAATTAGCATTGCAAAAGTTTATTACGATGGATCCTGATTTTAAAACAGGAAATAAGCAAACATTGAAGAATTACTTTGAAAGGTTCCGGGTTTTAGCAATGGTTTTAAAGTACTTTTCATTATCAAGGCAGTACAGAATAATTTAAAAAAATCCCATGGAAGCTTCATTAGTAGTTCCTAGCTTGCTTTTTTTTTTTTTTAATAATTTTATGTTCATACTTAAGAATCACTATTACAAGCAAATTCCACGCTTGCTTTCCGTGATCAGCTTGTCAATTGATCTTGGTTCTCTTTTGCAAGCGTCCTGGAGTATGAGCTGTGATATGAGCTTGCCAGTCACCCTGAACCGGTTAATTGTTTTTGTGTTGCCGAGAAGAACATTATGGCCTGATGAATAAGAGACCCAAGAGGGTTCCTTGCACCGTTTCCTTTGGGCACTGCCCAAAGACGTGTTCTTTGGGTCTGCCTCATGTGATCGGGCTGGCTAACTTTACCCACTGAAATTGGGTGTGGCGGGTATTTATTAGGTTTGCAATATCTTCTTTAGTTTGGGGTTTTCTATAGTCATCCAATACCCCAATATACCTTGTATAAAACATTCACTTGAAATTTTCACGCCGGTTTAGGTTTTACTCAGGCTAGATAGGATAAAACATCAGGTTATGCAAGTTACTTTCTGACATAGGTCAAGAAATTTGAGGAATTACTGTCTTAGACCAGTATTTCTAATTTCTTAAGAAATAGTTACTACAGCTCAGTTGGTGTAGGCAGGAATTCTTGACAGTGCTTGAAGAAGCACTGGAAAACCTTGAACATCAACCCCCCCATTTTTCCTCCAATAAAGATATTTTCTTGTAGACATGTCTTCTTGAAAATTTTTGGCAATGAAAAGCTTAATGCGAAAATAGAATATTTAAAAAACATTTTTCCCACAAACATAGCATCATGTTTTAATTTATATAAGAAACCCACACTTAGCCTGCTACTGCCAGAGTTCCCAGCAACTGGTCCCAGTCTGAAATGAGGCTGTGTCTAACAGTCAATTGTTGTTTTTCATTGGCCTGTGCATTGCAATGTGGTATCTGTCAAATTCTTAGTGAGTCACGGTTTTGTTAAGAAAGGCATTTTTTTTTTTTAATGCAAGAGAAGAGTTCCTTCCAGTGCAGCAGCCCCCGAGCTGTACAGAAATGCTGTTTCATCCTTTGTGATGTAACACTGACGATGGGGAAGTCATGTGCGTTTCTTTCCATCCTTTTTTTTCGGTCACCAGGGTGCCAGTTTGAGTAGGTGAGAGATCAGAAGAAACCCACTTGCTGTAAAATGCCAATTCCGTTCTGCTGCTTTACCAACGGAAATATCCATTAAATGAAGTTTGTGCAGAATAGGGGGAGCAGAGTGCAATCTAAGATAGGCTCTGTGAAAACAGAATCAAAATCCTGTGAAATAGCGAAACTATCTTTAATCTTCATAGAGGTTACCGGTGTTCAGTGCAATTAGTTTAATGACAGTGGTGGATTAAGACAGGGATCTAAGGCCAGTGAGGGACTGTGGAGAAGAGAGCTGGGAAAAAGTGAAAAAGCATCCATAATGAGAACCAGGAAAGGAAATGAATTAGTGAATTAATTGAAGGGGCTTTCGAAGGAAGGCAGTGGGCAGATTGGCTAAGACCATTGTTTTTCTTTTATTTATTTAGCCCTTCGTATGTTTGCCAAAGAAGACACTAAAAAGCAAGGAAATGCTTTAAAAATACAGATGTTTCTCAAAGTTTCAAGTTTATTGTTGGAACCTTCTTGGTTTTGAATTGTTCCCTCTAGTGTCCTATGAGATTTTTCAGCTTCTCTTGGTTTCAGATATGCTGACCATGCTGTAACGTGGTCTTTCACTGTATTTTGGCATTCGTGCTCATTGTTCTTTTCTGCCCAAGTTTGTTCTGTTTTTTAAATCTAGCTTTCTTTATTACTCCTTTGAGAACAGGAACTGTCTGATATGCTAACAACAAGTGACAGCTTTCCTGTCACTAAGGGCGGGAGAACAGGCAGTGAATATTGCCGAAGGCTGAGGTAAGTTTAGAATAACAATCCCTTGTACACACACTCTGTTTGATCCACTGTCGTGTGACTGCGTTGTCTGACGCAGGGTGCAGCCCATTCCTGCCTCCTCCCCCAGCTCCGAACAGGAAGGCTCAGCACAATGTTGTACAGCATGTGGCAAGTTTAAATTGCCGCTGAAGCCTGACCCTTATGCAGGATGGTAACTCTTCTGTTGTCACTGATGAAATATCTGTACTATGAATCTCCTTATAATGTCACAATGAATGGATTTTTAACTAAAAAAGCCAAACTACAGCAAACTGAAAACAGAGAGAGACCGTAGGACCGTGTCTCCCTTTCTTCCACAAATCTGCATTTTGAAGGGAAGAATAATGGGAGAAAAATGTCCAAGGCAAATAAGGTGAAAGACCCAGTGGAAAGGGGAGAAGTAGAGAGAAACTCCGTAATTGTCTTGGAAGGAAAGCAGGAAAAAAGCAAGGAGGAAGAAGAATTGATGCAGGTATAGTTGCTGCTTTCCTGACAGTTACTCCAGGAAGGGCTAATGAATGTAGTAATTATACCTGGCAGATACTCCGTGGGAGAAAGGAATTCTTTGGACTTCAAACCAGTAAGAGTGATAGAGTGTTCATTTAGCTATGAATATGGAAATTAAACGAAGACATGTTGGCTAAATACTAACCAGCACTGTTTTCTGCTTCCAGTCCATCACATACACTGTGCATAGCTCCTCAAAGAATAAGAAGTTCTGAAATCAAATCAGAGAAAAATTAATTGGAAAATCTCTTTCAGAGATAAGTGTTGTTTGGGAAGAGATTCTGACAGACCCCATAGGATTTTCCTCCCTTCATCTTCTTTCAACCGCTATTCCTAACAGGTTCCCGTATGGCCTTTGATGCTGTGCAGTCCATCTGGAGGATAGTCAGGTTTCGTCTACAGCTGCAGGGCACGGGGCTTATTTTAGCTCTTAGAAGCTGGGGGTGGTTGTGAGGGGCTTCTTATGTCCAGTATATAGTTACCTGTTCCCCAAGCAGGAGGCGAGATCAATTGTGGACCATTTCCCATTTGTTGTAGTACTGCCATTTTTATACCGTGGACTTGCGAAGCAGCAAAATATTATTTCTGTTTTCATGTGACACAAAGATAGGTGAATGCCTCTGCTACATGTCTCTCACAGGAGCACTTCTTGCTCTTGTCTGTCTGGGTATCCAGAACATGGCTTGTATCTTAGAGTTTCTCATCTCTGCAGCTTCTTTTTCCACAGATACAGTATTTCACTAAAATTAAACGCGAGTTTGGGAAAAATAGTTCAGTACATTTATATTAGTGCTCAATAAAATGATGAACAAAGGGAACGCATGTTCAGTGAGATTTGGAGTCTTCTTTAGATTTACACCGATGCTGAACGCCTTCAGCGTTGCACGCTTCCCCATCCAGAAAGCTGAGAGTGCCTGCTGCAGGTACTGCCAGCTCGCAGGCAGAAAGAGGGGCCTCGTTCAGAAAGAAGAACTGATACAAAAGTAAATTACACAGTGAATTTGAAGAAAAACGAAACAAAACCCCAGAGTAATTCTATTCTCTAGTCTCAGCCAAGTCTAACTGAACTCAAAGGCTAAATCCATCCTAGTAGATTAAGAAGTGCTGTAAGTTGGGCACAGGCTCAGGAACTAGATTGTTAAATGGTTAAATTCCTAGAGTTGTCCCTGGTTCAATTTTAGCTCAGCCAAGTAAGAGCCATTCAGACACTTTCCAGAAATACTTTGGGAGCCAGCATGGGCCATGGACCATATGCCACGGGCCATTTAGGAATTGCTGCCCAGTTTTGATGACTCTTTAAAGAATTTGGTAAGGAGTGGGACAAGTATGGCTGGAGTGAGAGTCCTGGCATTTTTTAGTTAGTGTAGCTGAAACCAAATTAGCTTAAATGCCTCTCAGATTTGTTATAATTTCCTTTTAAGTTTCCTCCTGCCTACAGACCAAGATGATGAGCTGTGCTTAATGCTCCATTCATAGATTTTTAGCTCTTAAAAATTAATTATTTATCACTTGGACATCTTTGTAAGTTTGAAAGCTTAGGGCACACAAGGACTGAATGGAAGTTGTGTGTTTCTAGCAAAGTAGGGGCTGTAGGTGTTTGGCTTTTTATGATGAGAGAAGTCTGTATAAGTCATTTTGGTCTCTGTTGTCTTTCCATTTGGCTGGCACATGCATAAATAAAAGGACATGTATCATAAAGCCCCAAATCTTTACAAATACTTCTGATTTTTTTCCTAACCCCTGGTGAAGGATCGAGTTGTTACCGGAGCTTGTATTGCATGATGGCAAAATTCTCTCTGTTTATACACCCATCCGGAGCAGATATTAGTAAAATACTTGTATATGACACATCATTGCTCTGGAACATATTGAAAAAGTCTTCTGAGCCTGTTAGTGTCGCCCTGTCTGTTCCAAGAACTACAGATAACTAACGTCGTAACTCACCTTTGAAGACCACATTACAACTTGTTTGCCCTGAAAATTCCTTTTGGCTGAAGTGAAAGTACACAGTGCAAACAAAGTTATGAAATGTGTACACAAGGTGTGAGAGTAGATGGTTCTACTTGTGTCTAACTTTATGGTCCTGCTCCCTCAGGGTAGCTACGGCAGTCTGACCCTTTCGCTTCCCATCTGCTTGAATTTAATGGGATAGCAGATGAATATTAGGACCAAATCAGACTGAGTGAGTGACTTTCCCCAACTACTGTCAACAAATAAATCATGGATTTTTACCTATTTTTTTATTAAATAGAACGGACAGACTTGTAAAATCTAAACAGATGAACGTGTATTTTAAGACTTGAAGATTTGAGAGCTAAAATATTTGACAAAGTGACCCCTATTTTAAACCTCATTTTTGTTGTAAAAGTTGATAAATATTTTGACTGTTAAACTCCTTTCAGGTGTTTCACTATCACTTCAATTAAAAGAGCAGAAAATACCATCGTTCGTTAATACTTAACAAAGATATGGCAAGACCCTGCTGTAGGTAATTAAACATGGAACATTCAAGAAGAAATAGAGAGAAATTAATAACATTTTTCGAGAGGATAAGGCACCAACTTACTAATAAAAATATGACAAATCAGAGACCCAAAGCACAATGTAAGATGCAAATTTTAATATTTTAACTTCAAATAACTGCCTGGCGATCTCGGAAACAGCGTGTAGAGAAGGTAGTTCTGTTTACCTTTGCAGAGGGACCTTACCTCGAGTGTGGGAAACTAGAGATGGGGGAAAGCATGACATGAAAATTATTTAAGTAGGAAAAAACTGGGTTGGGAAGAGTAATCCAAAATGCCAAGTTCCGTACGATCGTTTCCTGTTTTCTGACTCGAAGATGTGTTTTTTTCAAATTGCTCCCTTTGGAAAATTGTAGCTAAAACAGGAATTAAACCATCAAAAATGGATAGCTGATGTGTTTCTGTCAAATCAAATCAGATTTTCCAAACTTAAATGGTTGGTAGTGAAGCTAGGAGTAGCACAGAAGGACAAATAGAGGAAAGAGAGGGTGTGTTATCCTGGCTGTGGAAAAGGATTATTCTGTCCTTGTACAAATAGTTCTTTGAACAGTAGAACCAATTCAGTTAATTGCCTATGGATACGTCTTCTAGGAATTTTTCAATTGGATTTTCTGGTATTGCTTACAGGGTGAGCTCAAACTGTTGCTCTTGCACCAATTTAGGCATATTGTGTTAAAACTCCCCTGCACTGCAGTCAGTTCTGGCTGAAAGGAGCCCATGTTCTCCAAAGCTGTCGGGAGTGAAGAGGAAGAGACCAACAAAGACACGCAGTGGGAAACTGAATATTGTAAGCCTTGTTTCTTCAGGATTATGTTTATCAAATGAAAAAATTAGTCTTTTAATGGTCATTATTTTAATCAATCTGTTAAACAAATATTGAAGTTTTTATAATGCTGTTCAAATTGGACTTGGGGCTAAATTGTAAGTATTCCGCATACCTTTGGGATGAGCTGGCCGTCTTTAGGAGCCACAGAAATATGGAGCTTCTAAGAAAGACCTCTCAGAGTGAGGCTGTATCGTAGTTAATATTACTACAGGGAACCGGAAGCACCAGAAATCCCACAGGCAAATATGTTCCCTTTTGGTGAGTTAATCCTGGTCTCCAGAGATGAAAGCATGAAAAAGCATCTAAACATTTTCACTTTATTCTTAATTATTCTGTCAATCTTTTCAGATTTCCCCTCCTCTGTATTTGAACCACCAACTGTTATTCAAAACTGTTCCTAATCATCAGTTCATACAGCCTAAAACTTTTTCAAGAGAATAAAATAAAGCAGTTTGTGGCCTCTGGGAGAGTGAATGCCAGGTTAATTTATAACTAAAACAAATGTATCTATAAAAAGAAGAAAAGCTCCACAAGAAGTACGTTAACAAATGACAAGAAGAAAGAGGCTTGATAAAAGATATCAGAACTTGTTTGGCACCAGTGGTTTTATGACTGAGGAATTCCATTATAGGCGTGTTGGGAGCTCCAAATCACAATTTGTTAAATTACTAATGGGAGACAAAGCTCTTTATCATGGTCTGAATGCGTTCACATGAAATGTTCAGTCCTGCCCTCTGTAAATAAATGTTTAGTGCTTACACTATGCATCTGCACTGGGAGTCTATGTCACCGGAGTAGAAAGAGAGACAGGAGTTCTGTTGAATCACTCCTCAGACGGGCCTGCTGATACGCTCTGTTAGGAGTGATGTTAGCCAGCAGATTTCTTCCTGGTTTGTAGTATTCAGCTTGTCATTTTTTTCCTTTGATATTATTAGCGTTTTTCTAGAAACTTTGTTGCCTTGTTGTCTCTGACAGCAGTGTACTCCACCGCCACAGGCAGTAAGTGGTATCTGCGGATTTGGTTACTCCTTTGTTCGATACAGAAGTTTCATAGAGGTCTTTGACCTATGATGGAGATAATGACTTTGTACTTCCCCAAGAGAGACAGATTAGCCTTGGATCAATTGCAAATTAACTCCTTCAGTCTGCCTATAATCTAGATATTGGTTGTGAGGCTGTCTGCTACTTGCTTATTAGAGTCATAAACCTGAATCTCTTGCCAGTTGTTGAAAGAGGAAGGGCTGTTTCTGGAAATGCAAATGGAACTGCTGGGGACACCCCCTGCCAGCAGCTGGGGCAGGGAACTTTGGTTTGCATGGCCAAATTATGGCAGATAACGTGGCTCAGTCCTGTGAGAAGAGCTGCAGGCCAGTGAAACTTGAAAAGTTGACTGAAGTTATTTTAGGAATCCTTTGAATCTTCGTATTGTTTTGTTGGAGGTGTCATTGCTACGACATCCAGATATGATCACGATGAGTTTGTATTATATTGCATTGTTTTATATGAGAACGTGGCCTCATTATAAGAACATTATGTGCACAATGCCCACCCAAAGCCCTAAGTCAGTAGACTACTTATATGAAAAGTAAAAAATAATTTATTCTATTTCATCATCAGTTCCTTTTCGCCTTTTGGTAGTTGAGCAAAAACAGTCTTTGCACAACAAAGGCTTAATGCGTAAAAATTTTTACGCTTAGTATCCAAACCCCAAAATTTTAAATTCTTTTGGTGATCTCTTTAGTGACCCACTGATTCTACTTTCAGTGAGAAAATTATTCTCTCCTGAATAAAAACTTAACAGAAGTTTTTAGTTTCTGTAATCTTGACCATATGAAAATGGTCAAATAGAAGCAACATCATTCGGCTTCTAATTATTTAGCTAATTATCTCTGTGGGCTTCATTGACATAGAGAGATAAGGACGGAGAAATATCGAATATACCTGTCTCAACTATTAAAAAATGTTTACTGTATGTAAGTATTTGAACACTGTTACTGGTAGTTGGTCATCAGCCCATATCACAGAGAGAGCTCTCTCCTCTACAGAATAATTTAGAGCAAGAGACTGCTTTAGCTGTTCCAGCTCAGCCTCCAGAGGAACCTCTCACTGACCACCAAGGACCTCGAGATACTCTCCTTGTTGGCCATTCTGAACACCTGCCACACAGGAATATTTTGAGAAGTGATTTTTCAGCCTCTTGCTTTTAGACCAGCTTCACAAATCCCAGGAAAAATTCTGCTAAGACAATAAGCATGGAAACGCTGAAGCGTGTGAATTTATGAGACAAGATCTATGTCGTGAAGAAAAAAAAGGAGTGCGGTAGAAGTAGTAAGTGCTCACCCGAAGGAATACGAACGTGTTCCTGAAACAATCCGTTACCTCGCAGCCAGTGCTACCTTGATCCTCCAAATGCAAGGAGTCCACAGGCCTTAAAATTCCTCAAAGCTTAGTCTCAAATGACATTGCAAGAAAAAAAATACGGGTGAAAGACTCAGGGAAACACCTTTGTTATGTTCCTGGGGTTTTTTTAGTAAACGTACTGCATGACTTTCCTCTCAACCTCTAGGAATGCATTGGATGGCTGTCAAGACCACAGAGCTGTCCGTACTGTAGGAATGTATGAAAGTTGTCTCTATACGGAGCTGCCACTGCTCTCTTCCTTATCTGTGAAGGAAACACAGCAACTCCCACTGGGGAAATCTCATGTTAACTTGATCTTAAAATAAAAAATCAAGGGAAAGGTCATATCCTAATAAGCTGTGCAAATCTAAATTCCCAGGGAGCTTCAAAATGACATTGTATGACTAGGGCATTAACAATTTTCCAACAATGTACTTTTGAACTGCTTCCAATAGTGATTTTAACATCCGAGAACAAATAGTAAAAAAAGGATACAAGCTCCAGTTGAGTTCTGCGATTCACAGTCCGTAGCCCATTGGTAATCTGGGGGCTTTGTATCTGACAAACATAGTGCAATTAGCCATTTTTTTCTGCTTTCATTGAGAAGCAGATCTTGTGAGGAAGCTCTTCACTGACTGGATTATGTATTATTGTGATCAAGTATCAATAGTGTATTGACTCTTTTCCCTGACCGAGGATTATAGACCTAAGATTTCCTCAGAACATCTGAGGCAGGAGCAGGTTCACTTTGAGAGCCTGCTTAGAATGGTGTGTCTGTTTGTGTTGGCAAAGCTTTTGAGTATCTTTTGTTCAGATATTGACCAGGAGGTGTAGAATTCCTGTTCAAAAACACAGGCTGTCATTGTCCCACAAAAGGTAAATTAAGTAAACTGGTAGAAATTTTCTAGTCAGTTTTAAAGGAGCCAGTATTTGACCCCAAATTATCTTGTGTGACTCAGTGAGCATATTATGTAGAGCTGTACAAAATATTCCACAGTTTCAAACAATGCACCAAGTCTGGTACCAGTTTACAACTGGAACAGTTTAGGAGTTCTCAAAACACAAGGGAGAGCACAGTTGAATTGTATTTGTTGTACGCAGTATATCACACACTCTTTCAGAGCCTGGGA
>NW_010399842.1:15968-33204 GCF_000710305.1 Buceros rhinoceros silvestris
CCTGGGAAAAGCGAAAAGGGGTGCCTGTACAAGGTGAATGCTATATTCCTGTAGCCCAATGAAAATCAGCTCCTGCTTTGCAAATAGTTTGGTGTTTAACCTATTTTGTGATGATATATTGATAGTAGAAGGTGAAGGCAAGAGATCAAAACCAGGTTCTAAATTCCCAAGCTCTCCCAGTTTAGATGGGTGGGATTCAATTAGAATATAGTTGTCCTTGCTTTCACCCTTGTCATATCCCTCTAAACCAAGGATAACACTGCTGGTGAAGGGTCACCTAAGCTGCTGCAAAATAATTTCTGATTTTGTACAGAGCATAATAATAAGGTGCAAACCAGATATTCACACCCTTCACATGAAGGGCAGGAAGCGTAGGGTGTGGGAAGCAGTCTGCTAGTGCAGACGCCTTCTGCTCAGTCGCATTAGAGGTGGTTCCAGAAGTTTCAGTGGGAGTTTTGCATGAACTGTGAATGCAGCAAGTGTCTTACCCTGCTACTCAGCTCTATATTACAGTACGTTGCACTGGATGTAGATAATCTCAGTAGTATTTTAATATGATTCCTTTTAAATACTGAGTTTCTGAGGAGATCAACCATCTATCTTGTGATCATGCTTCGATTCAGCATACTGAGATTTGCAGATGATTGATTTTTGTTTAACAATTAAAAAGAACTAGAGCAGTGGAAAGTCACAGTACCTTATCCTCGGTATATATCAGAGCCACATGATATTTAGCGATTATAAGCCTGCTTGAGGGGTTACCAAAAGTCACGGTACTGTAGTTCCTCACACTAAATTTGCTTGCCTAGAAAGTGAATCCCCTTAAAAGAATAATGGGGTATGACAATGTAATTTATTGCAAGGTTAACTATTGCCATTCTGTCCAAATTAAAGATGAATAGCTGAGTTAGAAATAAAACAATCAAGTTATCAAGCATCCCAGAGTACGCGGGCAAAATTCCAGTGAATAGCTGGTGGTTTGTATGGGAAAATGACATGCGTATTTAGATTAAAGAAATATAGTTGCATGTAATTATTCAAAATAACACTTTCCAGAAAGTTAATGATATGATTTTTGTCAGTATACTGATGTACCTCATCTCAACACATGTTCTAGAAAAATCTGCAAGACATTAGCTATAAATATAAGTATTTAAATATACATTTTGTCTTCAATTGCGGTGTATACATCTATTTATCATGACATGGAACTGAAAGATCTGCTGTTAGCTGTCCTCTTGCAGAAGAAATATTTTAAATATAGAAAAAACAAGATGATGTCAAGAACACATGACAGAGAAGGGAACCGAAACTGTCTCAACCTCTTTCTTCCTCTCTTTTTGACGCTATTAAAATTTAACATAGCTGCTTTGCTGGTACCGCTATTGTGAATGTTGCATAACCCTATAATTGTTAATCTGAGTGCCACAGAGTTAGAAGTTGATTATACGCTTTTCTCCTCAGCTGAAACTAGCAAGTGCTGTCAAAGATGGAAACGGATGGCAGTTCCTCTTTTCCGAGAGAGCAGAGCAGGCAAGTTCATAGGCATTGGGACCACTGCAGGCAGTTGTCAGTCTCATACACAGCTTCATCGGACCCACAAGCCATCTGAACACAGGGGCTGGGGCACACAGAGATGCTCTAGCTTAGAGCTCATAGATGCTTCATGGTCTCCACAATATTTGTGTGTAAAATACAAAGTGCAATCAGAGTCTTTACTGCTTTAATCAAGCATCAGTGGATTCTTTACAGCTGGAAACAAAGATATTACCAAAATCACTCGGTAGCGTTAGTTGATAAAGCACTTGTTTAGCACCAGCTGTTAAAAATAACAGCGTTCTGAAAGCAGACATTAATAACTTTTTCCTAACAGTGAGTTGTTCTCAGCTGTGGATACTCTTGCTTTCTCTTTGGTGTCCCAAGTGATGTCATTTGAACTCTTGAAAAATTCATGTCAAAAATAGCAACACCAGTTTCCATCTTCCTTTAACAGAATTATTTGTACAGTCACTATGTGGATCAAAACTCTGCTGACTTTGAGTCAAAGAGTGTGAGACCAGAGTGAGACTTGCTAGGTGAAGACACTCTGGAGTCTGAAGAATAAATGAAGGATAACATCAAATGCAATCTTGAAAATGTTAGTTTACTGCAGGAGCAAAGAGCAGCAGCAAAAGCCATGGAACTGCTGAATGGGTGCTCTTTATCACCAGACAGATACGTTTGCTTAAACATGATTATCCCCTGCGACCTGGATGAGTGACACTGGCAGGAAATGCAGGAGTGACCTACAGTTCTCGTGAAGGAATGAGTGACTTGTGTGAAATAATTTTCCACACCTCGGCAGGTAAAAATGTTTATTCCTTCACGGGGAAAGCCAGGAGGTTTCAATGGACAAACTGGAAAAAGCTTTACTTCCAAACAGAAAGGCTGACAGAAGTAGGGCCAAGTCATAGCAGCCATGTTCTTAGGACATTAGTAACACAGAGGAAGAATAACCCAACAGATGCAGGATTGAAGAAATTCTTGCCTTTCAGTTTTCATGTATGTTGTAAATTCTGAATCCTGCCAGATCTCTTTTTAAAAAACACAGTAAGTTTATTCATCAGTAACAGTCAGGACTTGGTTAAATTTTGCATTAATGTATCATTATCCAGGTTGTATTTAAGATCTTTTTGAAGTGCATCAACGATTTTGAAATGAAATTAAAGATGTTACCTGATGATCTACCCTTTTTTGAATTACCACATGATGCTGACCTGATAATCCGCTGTCTGAGTGCGTGTGTTGTGGTGTCTTCTTTCCGAGCTGTGAAGGGAGCTTTGTTTATTAGTATGAGATGGTAGGAATGGAAATGATGTAGTTGAAAATGGCTTGATTCGTCCAATGCATAGACTGACATCCAGGGCCACTCAGAGTTTGCTAGGGAAATTGTTCTCATAAACTTACGATTTCAATCCGTTTGATTTGGTTTAGAACTCAAGATAATACTGTTCTGTTCTAGGGCCTCTTGGTATCATCTGTTTCACAACAACTCTGATCCTGGGCTCTGTTTGTCTGGGTCGGGTTTTTTTTTCCTCTGTTCGGTAATTACTATAGATTTAAGTTCCAGTCTGCAAGGCATCTTTTGAAGTATATCAGATATAAAATTCCTAATGAAACTCCTATAATTTCTGTTGAAAGTAAAAAATACCGTAACATGAGAGGAGGCAAGTGCTAACTGAATGCTGAGGTTTTAAGTTATACTTTAGATTTCTTTTTATCAGATTTCTATTACTTACTCATAGGCAGGCTTTTAAATTAATATTTTATATCTGTCTCTTATGATCATCATTTCTGAGAGCAAATTTCCTTCAGAAGTTTCCACCTGTCTTTCTTCTGGAATAAAATATGGAATGCAATGTTGTATTATGTTGTATTTATACTGACCCCCAAAAAACAAGATTGGGGAAGAGTCTCTTGACGCTCTTGTCCTGTAATCCAGTAGAAGATTCAGAAGTGGAACTGTTGAAGGTAACTTAGGTTTAGAGTGCTATTCATAATTAATTTACTGGTGTTGATTAAAGACTTCTCACAGTGTTGCAATTTCAGTCCCCAAAGCAAGTTTACCTCCTTATGACCTGATTTGGCGCTCCCTGTGTAGGCAGCCTGAAGTCACCTTGATGGGAAAGTTTTAAAGCTATCTGGAAAAATTAATATTTAGAGAGATGGAGTACATGAGATGTGGAGTACATTGATCTAAATAGGTGATAAGTATCCTGCACTATTGAGAACAATAATTATTGAATCACATGTAAAAACATGTCAACATATTTGAGTTGGGAATATTTTGGAGGGTCAAAAGTACAGCAGTCAGATGACAATGATTGCTCCGTTGCTGAAAAGTGGCCAAGCAGGTTATATGCTTCTTAGTTCGAACAGTTGAAAAGGTTTTTGGGTTTTTTTTTTTGCTTATTTAGAAGATGAAAGAGATACGTTTGTGCAACAGATGATCGGTGTACGCAAGTTCATGTGTCTTTATTATGACATTATTTTAGTTGAGTACTCTTGCTGTAGGCTGGTACAAAGGCCACTGTTCTGTGCAATCCAAGTGGGGAACCCATTTTTCTTTTGCCTGGTGTTTATCTTGTTGGAGAAATGGCCACAACTGGGACGGAGTAAAGAGTAGGGTCCCTCAGCCCTGCGCTGGGCAACATGGCACTCTGAAGAAAATGTGTATCACTGGTAATCCCTTCCAAGTTCAGAAATGTCTGACGGAAGAGTTTCAGCAGCGATACACTTCAATAACAGTGTGTAAATAACTGTATTCCACAAAAAATATGAACATATTTTGGTGCTTGAGTTTGGGGACCATCTAGAAGAGGGGTTAACATTTAGTGTTCTCTCTTTGGTACTATTTACCTACTCGCTCAAGCTTTGATGTGTTTGAACTAGCTTGGAATCACAGAGTTTAGTGGCTATACACTGACATACAAAGAGTATTATATTATACTTGGTTTATGTTAGAAATTATATATAATTACAGATAAGAAAAATTATAAATAGGAAAGTGTGTTCCCTGTTATGCTGAGATATTTTCTGTATGTAATGCACAAATAACACTAATCATGTTTAGGTTAACTAATGAGTTTTGTAACATGGTGCTTTTTAACCTTTAGGACTTAGTGATTGTCCGACAGGATAAAATATTTTAAGCGATATCAAATAAAAAAGAGTGCTCAATCAAATCATACAGGCCCTACATACAGTCTGACCACATTAAAATGCGTGTTGCATTTTTTTAGTTTAGAAGATGACAGCTTTGTGATGAAAATGGCTCGTCCCGATAGGAGAGAAGTGTTTTCATGGATAATTTGCAATGTATTTGACTGCCAGGAAAATTTTAAAAGTGGGATTTAATTCAAGGAATGAGTTTAAACTGCATTTGTTGTTCCTCCTCCTCCTCCTCTTCCTGTGGGAGTATTCAGTATTCTGCCATGGCAGGGAACTGCGTTCAGGATATTAATATTTTACCCTATTACAGTTGTATGCCTTATTAGCTCATCTCTTGGAAACAATACTTAAGTTTTCTGTCTTGTGAACATTAAAAAGCATGGACATGACAGAGTCCGAGGGAAGAAAAAAATCCCAGGCTTCTTACCAACAGTATTATGCATCTGTGGAAAGCTCTCAATAAATTCTTCATTACTGCTAAGTGGATTGGGAAGGCTTCATTGGTTATTTAAATATTAATATTATAAACATTCTTCAGTGTTAGTGTAAAATTTATTGCACCTAAGATATATTAGAAGAAAAAAATGAACCAGATATTGTGCACATAACATGCAACATCTACTATTACAGTTATTAACGTTTCAAAAAGAAAAACAAACTTTGTGTTCAGATTCGAGTCCCATAATGGAGTACATCTATTCTGAAATGTCTTGCTGAATCAGCACCTTAGTTGATAACTATTGACTAAGCCCTGTTTTTAAGGAATTGTGTCCACGATTATTGTAGGAAAATGCATTCAAAGGCACAGTGATGATGAGCCAATGAAACCAAATGTACTGTGGAGCGTAAGGTTGTCCTGTAAAGAGCCGCAGTACTTCCCCATCTCTTCTTGTATATTTTGCCATCCTACATGCATAGATCTTTGATAATCCGGCAAAGGCTTTTGAAACCACAGAGGAGTTCTCAAGTTTTCATCTACTAAATCAGGTGTGAGCGCAGCACTTTCCCTAGATAGTGTCTCGGTGCACTGAGGACTTCGGGACGGTGCTGCTTCCTATCTGAACATGCAGCGGGCGTCTGGCTCAGCACTGCAGCGGGTGTTTCCCTTTGCTGGGATTTTGTTCCAGTAACTCTGAGCACAGTGCCGTGACTGGGAGTTTTAACTCAGCACACTGCTGTCACTGGGAGCAGTGAGCAGCAGTAATTTTACATAGTCAGTGTCGTTTTATGAGAGCCTAATTTCCTCCGGCTCTGTATGGCAACACGCACGGATTTATTTGGGTGTATACACGCGTATGGTATGTGATTTAACACTGTAATTTAACCCTCGCTAACAAGATCCTTCCGTAGGCACGAGCTGGGATTTTTAAAGTGCTTAACTGTGAGCGGGTGGGTAAGTCCCATTAGCAGCAATGCAATAGGCAACCTAAAGTGTCTCAACGAGCGTTTTGCATCACTGTGGCCTAAACACAGCATTTCTCCTGAAGTGATAAAACTTCCTATTGAAGTCTCAAAGCACAGTCACCAGTTATGAATAAGTCTGCGTATGAAAATCTAAATGTGGAGTTTGCTCTTAAAATACTTTTAATGGCATACACTGAACTTACATATCTGACTGCAGATTTTGAGAATGAAAAGGTTTTTCTTAACTCCTTGGTAATTCTTATTTTTGTTACTGTTAATACAAAGAGCTCATATCCATTATATAACATTTTATTTTAAAATTAATTAAGAATTAGATTATCTTATTGTACGTCTTTGGGATACGTGGAAGGATTTCTGGAACACTGGCTCAGTCTCCTGATTTAGCACAGCAAGAATCCAGTATCAAAGAATCCCAAAGCAGATTGTTCTCCATATTGAGTCAGTGGTGAAAAAAACCCCCAAAATTAAAATTTAAAAAAGAGCATAGGTTAAGCTGCACTAATACGAAGTTTTAAAACTCTATGAATTTCCCGTAGTTAGTAAAACTTTCACTAGACCTGAGTAATATGAAGTCGCCCAGTATAAATAAAAGCCGGTTATAAAAGGTACGCTGAGTCTTGGGACCAAGCACAGTTCAGAGAACGTTAACGCTCTCATGTGGTGACTTTTTAGTTGATGAAGCTCTGCATGTACACAGCACAGCATGTTTTTGGAATATTTTGAAATCAATTAGTTCCTCCAGTCTCACGAGGGCCCCTCCATGACGAGGGAAAGCCTGCTCCTTAGCTGCTCGGCACATTTTTTTGTTAGGCTTTGCCAAAGGGGGCAAAGGGCTCTCCCAAGACGTTTTTTTCTGATTACAAAATTGAATGTGATTCATTGCCTATCTATCAGTATCCTTTTTTAAATCACAGTGACTCAGAGAGAGTAACGCCTACATTTTATGTCAGGAGTTAGTTTTATAATAGTGCCAGTGCAAGTTAGGGACACGTTGTTTGTTTCTGGTTTCCTCAAGTCCCTCAAAACCAGAATGATCCAGATTTGAGCTGTACTAAGGCAAGTGAGTGTATCGCAAATATCGATACAGGATCTTTGGCCTTTAGAATTCTGTCAATATTAGCAATCGGGTGCTCTCTTCTTTTTCAGATTTTTATGCTTCTGGGCATGTGGTTTTTCTGTTGAAAGGAACAAAATGACCATCGTTTCTATTTTGAAGAGTAGGAGGTATTTTTAAGACTTTTTTGAACAAAAAGCATTGGAAGATAAGTCTTCCACCAGGAGCCCAGCACTGTGTTGCCTCCAGAAGTTTGTAGTTATACTCTCCATGATTTGGAAGTGCAGTTCCTCTTAAGTCTGAGCTGTCTCTCTGTCTATAAAGTTTTTCAGATACATCAATCAGTATTTCTTATACAGCTACCTCCTATTTTCCAAAACTCCCCATTTCTACTTACACAGATATCTGAGCACTGCCTCGCAATCAATTTCTTTCATATCCTGGCAATAAAGCTTCATTGATATCTATCCAGTATCAGAATGTAACAAACCCTACATTAAATAATTAGCATTGAACTGTAGCATTTGTAGCATATTTGAGTAGCCTATGGCATTTTTGAGCTTGTTTCTCATCTGCATTTATATTTACAAGGGTTTAAGTTGCTGCAAAGGTATCAAATGCTGCTATTTCAAAGAAGACCCCAGGCCTGTTACCATTTTGTGTGAATTCCATTGGCACAGAATAGAAAATACATTTAAAATTAACCAACTCTAATATTCCCCGAATGGGCTCTTTTTTTTTTCTGTTTCTATTAGCAGCTACCTCCTAAACATCGCAGTAAATTTTATGGACTGTGCTTTTGGGGATCACAGCTTGTAGATATAATTCAATTATAGGAACAGAATACATTTCCTACTGATTTATGAGTTGGTCTTGCTTCAGCCTTTGCAAGTGTTTGGATTTACACCATTTCTGAAGTTTCTTCTGATGTTTTACTGTGCTGCCTTGCTGGGAGGGTGAATGGATTGACTTTGCGTTTGGCTTTTTGGAGGATCTCAGTGTCGCCGTTCCCTGCAGCCCTTGCATTGCGCCACTTGAGTGTCAGCCTGGTTCTTAAGCTACCCAGTCCTCAGCACTCCTCCATGGTTTTGCATAGTGGAGATGTGACATAAGCTTGCCTCTTGTGGCAGTGTTTCTAGATGTTCCTGAGAGTATCTGGGTTGTTGTCACACCCTTAACATTCCACTCAGCCCCTCTTATTGCGTTTTTGGGTTTTGGGGGGTTTTTTTGCTATCAGAATTTTGGTTCTGTGCTGGTTCTGCAGGTTACCACAGCAGACTGTAAGCAGAGACTTTCATAAGCTCATACCCACCCACTCAGTGATTAACCCATGAGGTGTGCTTGTTGGCTGCACCCTGCCACAGTGGTGGTACATCCCTCCTCCTCTGCTTAAAGGTGTAACAAAACCATTTAATCTAGAACCACTAGATTTGGTTTCATATGGTATGTTTATTCCCGTTCTTTTAAAAGTTGTCTCTGTCTCTCTTGCATCTCTTTGGGGTTGTCAGGTTTCTTCCCTAACATCCCTCTTTGGCCCATGTTTGGATGGCTCGAGGGTTGGTCTGAGATACAGAGGAGAAAATGTCATCCATTGTCTTGATCTTGTGCTCAGAGTCCGGGACGATGTTAAAAACAGAGAGTGCCTAATCATCCGTGAACGTACTTCTTCACAAAGTCCCTTGTTATTATGGAGCTGATTTTGGCCCTCAGCTTTTGCTAGAGGACACTGGGTGCTGTCTTTATCTGTATAGGTAAATGAAGGGGGCAGGGAGCTTTGGAGTTCTCTAATTTATCATATACATGAAGGGTTTGTTCTTCTGTTCTGCAGTGAGCTCAGTTTTAATTCGTGTAGGTAATTCTGATAAATTCATCCTTGAAAAGAGAAGTAGCAGGTCTGCAGAGACAGTGGTCCGAGCAGGAGTGTGCTGGAGTCCAAGGTCCACGCAGAAGGAGTTTTGTTCCTGCTCCAATATGCGGTTCTAGGGTAGGAATGCTGAAAGGCAGTACGGACTTTTCAAAAACTGTTTGAATTTATAACACAAAAATATGTCAATCCCTATTCTATCAGTTGCCTAAGTAAACCTGGGTCCTTTTCCCACAATCATAGTGGTTCCTAATGTGTAACTTGCCTGGAAAAAGACTGCTTTGGGTAACTCTTTTGAGTCCTACCAATATATTGCTGTTCAGTGCGCACATAATCACATAAAAGAAACAATTTCTGCCCTGGATTATACCAAAGTCTTGAATATGTGTGCAGATAAAACGAAAAAATCCTTTTTATCTCTACTTCTTGGCAGTGCAACACTACAGAATTCCGTAACGGAATTTTTAAAGCCAGTCTTTATACTTTTAGTAGTTCCTTTGTTTTTCCTGCTGCGGTTTGAAGTTTTAGTGATTTTCTCAGTATTTTGGAGGTATCAGTCAACGATGCTCTTCTTGTGTGCTTTTTTCCCTGTTCGTTTGTTTAAGAGCATCACTGCTTCAGCAGAGTTCTTGGAAAGAGTTTGGGTTGTAGTTATGTGGTGCTCCCTCTGCTGACCCTGCAGCAACAGAACACAGCATCGTACAGGTCCCACGTTACAGAATGGTCTTTAGATCGAAGAACCTGCAGACCGCACAGAGGTTGTTTTAGTGAATTAAATGGACTGTGTCCAAGAGCTTTGAGTCATTGTTTGAAATGTAGAAAAAATACACATACTTCGGTTTATCCAAAACTAAATTACCTTTATTTTATGCAAATGTTGTCTATTAGATAAAGTCCATTATAATGACTGATACTATGAATGAAAAATAGATCATTTTCAGGATTAAACATAGTATCTCCTAAAGGCTCAAGCTAAGCCTAATTTTACTCAGGCATAACCAGGAATATTAAAAATCCGTAGAGTAATCCCATCCCTGCTGAAAATATTGCTGTTTTAATGATAACACAGAGAATGGGGGGCCCCAGGGAGATAATACTCTTTCATTGGACAAGTAGAGACCTGAAACAAAAGTCTATTCAGTAGCACATTTTTTTCCCTCCGGGAAAAAGTAAATGCAGTATGATGCAATTTTCTCTAAATAACCAGAAGAACAATGAATAGGACAAAGTGGTACCATTTTTCCAAGGCTTACTAGAATTGATGACCATCTCCAGACACCTCGGTAATCCCTTTCTGAACACAGTGTACCACCAGACCCTGTGCCTGACGTTTAGGACCTGAAAACCGCACTGATGAAAATGTTGGCTTGAACTCCTTGTCCATTACCACAGAGCATTTCTGTGTCAGAGGCGATGAAAGAACTGAGTTATTGGAAGGGGGGTGCAATTGGTTTATCACCAGACTGTCCTTCTTCTTCTTATAGTCCTTTTGCAGAATCGGCTTCTGGAAAGATCAGTGAAGGTCTTTAATGCAGCGGATGTGGTGCTGTCATTTAGGGGAGATGTGCTTTTGCAAGGCACACATAAAAGATTTTATTCGTCCTCTTAAGTAGATAAATAAATTAAATATATGGAGATATCAAGCTGACACTTCACCATCTTTAAATTTTTCTTACATGCCAGGAATGGTTGTGTGATCTTCACCAGCTTAGGTGAAGGGATGGTCTGAGACTGCTTTCATTAAAATGATTGGCAAAAGTCCCATTAGGTTCTGCAACACTTGCAAAACTTTACTTGTCAAACTCTGACACATTTATACATCAGATGAAATTCAAACTATTCCATGAAATATGTTTTAATTAAAAAAATACCCAACAACAAACCCCAGTATCTACGTCATGTGTCTATCTCCGTGTGGTATAATTATACTGTTGCCTGGAGTTTTGTTTGAAAGCTGAGGGGCTTTAAATATTTTTTTCCTTCTGATTTTCTGTAACTTGTAGAGGTTCGGATGTTCTGGTTGCTTCAGTAAATACCTCTAGGGTCATATTTGGGTAATTTTGTCTGGAAAGAGCGTGTCCAGAATGCAGTGCAACAGGCCCTGCAGGTTAACTGAGCCCAGGTAGTGTTTACGGTAAAGAGCAGCTTGTGACCCAAGATGTTTTTCATACCTTGGTAATCTCTTATGTTCTATTTTATGTTTTTCTAATATAAAAAATGCACCGAGTAACTTCCTTAGGAATTGCAAATCAGTGCGATTTGCAATTGCTGTTGAATGGAGTAACTTAATGATGCGGTCGTACTCACAGTCGGCACCAGGCGAATGAACTGTGAGCTGTCCCTGTGGCTGACGATCCCTCCAGACATCTGCCAGATGAGTTCCCGCGCTGCCTTTTACTTCCCTGCAGGCAGGAGTTAGTAGGTGGCTACATGAGATCAAACGCAAGTAAAGGGAGTTCTAACAACTCGTTTCGCATGTCAGTGTTTAATGTTACCTCAGCAACATTCTCTTTCACTTTCCGATGATTAAATTTCTGATGACTGAATTTTAAAGCATATTCATCTGGCGTTGTGTAGATAACATTTCTGCTACTATTCTGCATAGCCTTTTGCTGGCCAAGAATGGTTTTTGCACATGAAAATCTTTTTCACTAATGTTGGTGATGTTTTCATTACCTAGATCTCATGTGTGAGTTTTATGAAAGAACCCTGGAGTGGTCTGTCGACTGGGCTTTTGGTGGGGGTTTTGAAAGCCATGAGAATACTGCAATTCAATAGTTTTTTGCAGAGTTGGCATTCATCTTTTACAGGAAGGGAAAAGAAAAAATACGCAGCAGAAAGAGAATTACATGCAAAATCGAGTATTTGTACACTGACTATCGACCATAGGAACAGTATTCACATTTTAGGTTTCAATAATGCAAGAATAGAGCTAGCACAGAAAAGGCTGTTTTTCATTCTAGCATTTGTAATATAAATTAGCGTGAACAGTGAAATTCATTTTGTTGCCAGTGAAATAGCAATTCTCATTAAACTGAGCAGGACATCCATATTTTGACTAAGACTTAGCAGTCACGTATGAAGATTTGAACTTTCAAACTGTAATGAAATGCTTTGATTTTTATACGCAAAACCTGAAAATTCTCAGAATTCAGAAACGTTTATGAATAATATTAATCTGGGATCACTGATGCCTCGCTGTTTTGTTGTATAGAGAAAAGCTGTAAGGTGCATCTTGTTATCCGGAAATAGAAAAAAGAAGCACGAAAGAGAGAAAGTCAAACGTTTCGGTCCGTTTGTTGACATGAAATACCGTAACTAATCCTTTACCACCTCTGTGCACAGACGTCACAGGAAGTAGTAGAAATATAGTCCCTACAGCTGGGAAAGCGCAGAGTTTGCTGTATTTTATATGGCACTGAGGAAGGCCAGGATCGGGTAGAAGCCACACATTTTCCGTTTCTCCCCACATGGACACACACACATGAACACCCCTCTTGTCCTGTCTTGGGGTGCTGCTGGTGGAGAACATTCCACCCCTCAGAGGAGACGTACTTGCAGCAACTGTGAGGCCTGGGAGGCAAAATGTGTCTCAGCTGTGGTTAAAGTTCTCTTCATGAGCCCTTCTAGGTTTGTGCTAGACAGGGAGTGGAAATTAAATTGGACAGAGCTACGGCCTTGTCAGTTTACACCAATATTTTTTACAATATAGCCAAAGTTAACTGGGGGGAAAGTGGTTTGAAGTGTACATGCAAACATTTTCTTTGTGTTCAGTAAAACCCATCTATTCAAGGCATTTTGCCATGGCAGACCCTTTTATGTTCAGAGACGACTTCAGCTTACATGTACGTAGAATATCATTGCCAGGTGTCTTTGGGGACATCTGAGTCAAAATTATACAGCGGACAGCAGAACAAACTTTCAAAACTGAAAGTAGACATTTTTTGCAGTGGAACGATTGAGCAAAGCCTTTTTAACTGCCTGAAGATCAGAAGAACTGATACTACTGGTCATGGGATTTTAACCTCTGGAAGGGGTGGAGTTTATAGGCTTTTGCTCAGTGACTTGTAAATGGGTGCCAGTTCCAGATTTTATTACCTCGGAGCAGAAATATAAGTAGCATAAAGTGGAATCACTTTGTGACCTGTAGTAGCTGATAGGTGCACACACAATTCCCTGGGTTTCTCTTCAGTGTAATCTTGGCGTTTTTATTTCATCTGTTCCCAGCTTACAGAACATGTGGGTGATGTGAACAGATGCACAGAAAAAACGCCCAAACAATTAGTAAGGAAAAAACAGCATGGATGGGGCAGAATTCTTCATGTTAACTGATTTTTATGTATTAATTCTTATTTTCTTATTTCTTCTGAAACTTAATAAAAATCGTAAATCTCAGTTCTAGGCTAGAAATACTTTTACCATGAAACTGCTCTGGCATTATTGGTGGACTTTGATGAAATGAGTTAGCTGTGCTGGCTGTGAACGCAGAAAGCCGCTGCTAAGGAATTACCCTGCCGCCTTGGCTTCTGGAGGCTGTATCGAGCAAGCCCGAGCTCTGGGCTGCCACGCTTCCTGCGTCCTTCGAAGCTGTAGTAGACTGTACGTGCTGAAGCACATGTCTAGCGCGTGGTGAATTTCATTCACACGCTGCGTTACAGTAGTTTGGGAGTTTTGTAGAATTAACTATGTCATGTGCAATCAAATTCTCCAAACCATCACAGTCATTCGCTGTGTTAAGAAGTGAAATACTGAAGAGCTTTGACTTGCTGCGTAGCTCGCAGAGGATTGTAAGCTGAAGCATTTTAAATCAAAAATACCAAGTTATAATGCCTCAAGACTGTGAGAAAATTGTTCTAGAGGTTTCATGGATGATGCAGGAAAACTGCTCCATTTCCATGTCTGCTTTGTGTGTGATAACCCAAATTGAGACCAGTGTGCAGTGGGGGACTGCGCCTTGCACTTCCTTGGAAGCATGTCCTGAAGCCTCTTCAGCTGCTTCTAGTGCTGGGTGGTGCCGTGCCAGGGAAGCTGGCAGCACGAGTCCTCCTGCCTTCTGGTGCCACAGCTGCCCGCAGTGGTCTCCACAGGCTGAGCCAGGGCTGTCACTGGCACCATGCCTGTAGGCACCCTTCCTCTTCACCCTTGAGGTGGCTCTCTGGGTACGAAGTGGACATAACTCCCAACGTCACCTGCTAAAAGGAATCTGAGTCAATGTTTAGATCTTAGATGTCTGTTGATTTGATTTTATTTTTTCTCAAGAGGTGTCTGGTTCATTACAAAATGGACTCTTGGGAAGGAGTCTGTTCTGTTTTATCGCTTTGTTTGGAAATCTGTTCAAGGAAGACAGTTCCCAGTGTCGATGGCCATGGGTTTGTGCTTCATGCTGACAGAAGAATGGACTACTTGGGAGGTACAATAGAACACCAAGGTACCCTGACAGCCTGTAATGTCCTTTCGCCAGATAATTGTCACTTGTGGCAGTTAGAAATTGTGTTGTTTACTCATAGGCTGATCTGTCGTTAAGGATAATACAAGGCTGTGTATCCCATCCAATGGCCGAAGCCTTTGGGAAGGCAGGCGGGTGGCTGACCGTTAGGCTAACCTTGCCAGCACTTCACCCTTCAACTCTGCTTGTGTTACAAGACTCTATCCGTCACGTAGTCCTAGCCGTGGCAGGGGGAAGGAGCTGGAGGTTCCCCTCTTGTTCCTCTAGGAGCAGCGTGTACATTGTGCAGCATGGGGTGCCTGCTCGCCCTGCAGTGAGAATCTCTTCTCTGAAATCTAAGAATAAGAAGTTACCACCTTTGTTGTCAATGTTCAAGGTAGAAGAACTGAGACTCCTAAAGTGTGGAAGAATGACCCTGACTTTCCTGAGGAAAGATTAAGAGAACTGTTACCATTTCTGGCCATTACTCTCTCAGTGCTTCAACCGAGCTGATAGGGAGGACAGTCACTGGTTCACCTACCTGCAGCCTGTCGAACAAAGGACGATCTCAAAATTATAGAGCAGCTCTGTTCCATTAGGTTCATTTTGCAACAACAGTTTTGGCAGCATGACAGAGTAGTTTTGAGTCAAAGTAGATCAAATCAAAGTGCCTGTTATCTAGAGGTTAAAGACTAATTTCTTGATTTGGTCTAAAGTCCAAATTAAGCAACCAAAGTGACCAAATTATTTTAGTTCCAGAACATCTCTTCTATTTTTAGATTAGAATGTTCTTTTTATAAACCATGGAAAACTGAAGGCAGGCCCTGGCTGTAAAACAGTAAGTGTTTTACACTTCTGTTACTTAGAGACTTTCGCATAGTTGAAATCTGTCTCAATCAAGGATTTTGGTGCAGCTAACTGTCAGAAGAGGACTTGGTAAAACACTTAATATCTCAGCTTAAATTCACTCAATCTGCTGAAGATTTTTGCAGTTTGAAGCCTTTTGTTTGTTTACTACTAGCAAGATCTGCGTAATTACAGATGGAATTTGGAAAGTCATAAATTAAATTTCTTCGTGCCTTTGTTTAAGGCTCTGGCATAAAATTTTTTACATACTTGACTGAGTAAAGAACTCAGGTATTTCTGGCTATTTGGAGGAAAACCACCACTAATTAAGATCAAAACAGAAAAACTAGTTGTGGAAGACTTCTAATTCTGTTCATATGCATGCTGATGAGAGATGCAATCAAAATCAGTGTATCTGTCTGCTGAAAGAAAAAAAAGGTGAAAAACTTTTTTCCAGTTATGCTGCTTTAATTTCACATCATTGTGTTTTTTGGGTTTTTTAAATGATTTGCATGCTTACTAAAGCATGTAAAATATACCACTAAAATGCAGTTGTATTTCCTCTGGTCATTCATAAATGTACAGATGGTTATTTCTCCCATATATATTTTCATGAAACTGCTCTGCCATGAGCGTGCTGGTTGTCTGTTCTGCCTTCTGAGGGGCAGATCGGTTCGGTCTCGTAGCACACCGAAGGCAGCCGTTCTGTTCTCGGGTCAGTCTGAGCCTGGGATGCCAGCAAAGACCTCCTTTGTGTTTGTGTCCTGAGATGTCAGAGCCTTCCTGAGACCCTCAAAGCTGGGTTCCCTGCCCAGGGTTAGCCATGTGATGTTACTGTACAGCCTGATGTGTTAGAGGGTGACGGGCTCAAGCCAAGTGATACAAACATTCTCCTAAATCCTACGCCAGGTTGTGAGTTTGCATCTCAGCCCTTTGGATGTGAGACAGTTGGACCTCAGCTTGGGCCTGAACTCATTACCATGATGACCAGCTTCTTTTAAAATGTTTGTTTCTTTTCTTTTTTCGTTTTCAGGGATTACAATGGTTGATACAGAAATGCCGTTTTGGCCCATGAATTTTGGAATTAGTCCAGTGGATCTGTCTGCGATGGATGATCATACACATTCCTTTGACATAAAGCCATTTACCACTGTTGATTTTTCAAGCATTTCTTCACCGCACTATGAAGATATTACTCTTGCGAGAACCGATCAGACTAGCATCGACTATAAATATGATATCAAGCTCCAGGATTGCCAGAGTATGCTTTGAATTTTTTTTAATATTTCCTTTGTGTTCATATTTCCTTCATTCTCTGGAGAGTGTACTATCAGCAGAAGGATTTGGGAGTATTCAGATGCCGAAATACCGGTATCCTGCATCATCAGAGATGTCCGCAAGATATTCTTGCAGGGCAGATAGAAAAAGTAGAATACATATAGCAGACCTTCACCCTTCCAGAGCAGCAGTTGGAGATTAGGCAGGGTATCATAAAGTATCTCGAACGAATTAAAAGCTTTTTATTAGACACAGGAACTCCCACCGTTTGTTTCTGAAACCTCCGGTCTGCTGTTCATGTACCTTGTGTGGAAATTGTCCTTTGAAGCATTATTCACACAATGCACAATAGATACCCTGGGTGTTAAAAAATGCCCCAGCATATCCTTAGCATATTAATTAGTAATATGGGTAGCTTCTAAATTCCCGACGGCCTAAGAAACCGAAGAGTCACAGCACTGGTATAACTTCTAGCAGCGTTCCTAATGCTGGCATGACCTCGGGGCTTCATGGGCTGCTCTTATTCATATGCAATGAAAAATGCTGCTCCTTCACCAGTTACAGTAAAATATATTACTCTGAACTCTTCTTTTAAGAAAGGAAGTGCCCTATTCTTAAATAAGTTGTAACTGCA
>NW_010399842.1:33319-49210 GCF_000710305.1 Buceros rhinoceros silvestris
TAAAGAGCCGTGTAGCCCACCCAGATCCAACATCCCTTTGGTTTGCAGTAATCTGTACAGGAATTCTTTCAGGGAATTCCTTTGAGGAAAACCGTGGTGGTGAATTTTGGTTGTACAGTGAAGCAGGTGCTCTGTACCTCTGGGTTTACTTATGAAAGATTAAAAGACATTTTTCCACCTAATAATTTATTTTTCTTTTGTTTAATTAGAAATGCCCATAACACTTCTATAACAAGCTAGAGAATGCAGCAGAGTTTAGGTAGGATAAACCCTCTTTGTCTTTGTTTAGATAATTTTCCACTTTTGTTTTTTTCTTCCTGGTTTATATAAGAGAGAAAACTTCCTCGTTTGTATAGTGTAGCCAGTCTGAAAAAGAGCATCACTCACCTTATTGCAGTATTATGTCTGTTACATCAGATCACGTCTCCGGAGTAGTGTAATGATACAGCATCAAAGTCACAGCTTTCTTCTACGACCAGTAATGACTGATACAAAATACCATGGTTGGTTGGTTGAGCTTGCCTAGTATTACAGATTGCTCTCATAATTAGAAACTATCAGCGGAGAAAACATATCTCTAAACTGCATCCAGAGCTAAACAGTATTCCCCAGGAGAGAGATGCGTTTCTTTAAACATCTAATATTATATTATCCAATAATATATTATTCAATGTATAGGTCTATTAGATACATAAATATTATTTTTACACTAGATTAGAAACTCCAGTCAGTCTCCCTGCAGTAGTTCTGAATGCCTTAAAGTGACACAACCCGATTAGATACTGAGAACAGTAAGACCTTCCGCCTATGGTGAGGTCTCCAGGTGTAAATTTTTCATATCCCTATCTTCAAATCATTCCCCACCTCAGAGCTGAAAATTGAACCTGTAATAACACTTTTGACATCAGAGTCTGCCTCTTCATGGTTTTTCAGCCTCTGCGCTGCCAGTGAAATAGCAGCTGACACCCCTTTACATCCTTTGCTTACTACTCGGTTGGCGTTATGAAGCAGACCTATGAATCTGGCTACGGTTACTGGGATTGCTTGTGATCATTCTGTGCATCGTCTTCTACACCTTCCGGTACACTTTGAGTTTATCATTTAAATGTTCTCTGTACACAGGTGCGATCAAAATGGAGCCTCCCTCCCCACCCTACTTTTCAGAAAAGGTTCAGTTGTACAATAAACCTCATGAGGAGTCTTCTAACTCCCTCATGGCTATTGAGTGCCGCGTGTGCGGGGACAAGGCCTCCGGGTTCCATTATGGCGTGCATGCCTGTGAGGGCTGTAAGGTACGTTGTCACAGATGCGTTTGTTCTGAAGTAAAGCTTGATACTGCCTTCATCTGAATAATCACTTGGTAAAACCAGAGACCTGTGCTTTTTAAAAGAAGTTTTAGGTCTATAAATAAATTACTGTACATATACTGCATATACTTCATGACTTAAGCGGGTGGTTTTAAAAATATAATGTGCTTTTCTATTATTTATGTTCCTGATCTATTTGAATTTGTTGTGCATTTCTTTTACTTTTGTCAGGTATGCAATTACATTTCACTCCTGCTCTCTTGGAAGTCACTTGAGAATCTGAATTCGTAGAGGGCAGCAGAAGCAGACTTGTGCCCCACTCTAAAGCTCAACACTCTGAGCCATTTAAAATTCAGACCCTATTATTCTGATTGATTAAAGTTTCTTTACCCAGTTTACACATCTCTAGGTGATCACAGAAAAGTCTAATGCTATTAAAGAACGTGACTTTCTCCTTTAAAACTCCATCAGTTTTGGTTTTTTTTTTCATGGCACTGGTATTTTGCATTTATAACACATAAAGGACAAATAAATGATGTAAAATTGACCATCCACAAGAATGAGAAAAGAAACGGCAGAGAAAGGAATTAATAATAATACACTGAGTTCAAAGAACAATATTGCAGAGTTGAATGTCAAATTCCCATCATCTTTATTTTCAACATCTTGAGGAAAATAACGGAGGAAAGACCTAGTGCAGAGCTTAAAATTTGTAGCTGTTGGCTACTTAAATTACAGTGGACTGCATAGGTAAGACTTGGCATTATGTTTTCATCATTTATTATTCACTGGGAGGAAGAATTAATTGCTACAAGGAACAAATGATGATAAATTTGGATAAATTTATTAATTGATTATGAGTGATCTAAGAAAGCATCCTTAAACTGTAAAAAGACAGAAGGTAAATTTCCAGAATGACTTTTCTCTTTATAAGACTGTAAAACTTCTGTGCAATAATTTCCATGCGTTTGGCAGCAAGTTTTAGGATTTTTCTTGTGCCAATGTACTTTGCAAATGTGTGATATCCAAACAATGGAGATAAAGTAGAAAATGAAACAGAAGAAAAGGAAACAGAACCCAGAAATAAATATTGCAAAATTAGCTCAGCACTGTGCAAAACCAAAGAAATAGAATAGATGAAAGAGTATAAATTCCCTTTAAGTACTCAGGTTAAAAAAGCAAAACAAATATTTGAAATAGAATAAAAAAATACTTAGTTGGGAAAGAAAATGTAAAAAAGCGGATGACCCATAACCTTTTTTATTTACTTGAGATCAAAGTGCTGTTGGCAGAATTCTGCTGTGTTGTGATTTATAAAAAAATTTCACCACTGGTAGTGAACTTTAAATTTTGAAAATGTCATGTTCGCTTTGTAAAAAATCATCCACGAGCAGCGGAACAAATGGAGCTTCACTTCCTTTGGCAGAATGTTCCTCATGCTCAGCACATCTGCAGAGCTCCCAAATTATGTCTCTACTGTCCTTTAAACCCCGCGGATTCCCATCAGCTTCCCCGTTTATCTGAGAGGGTCACCCCTCTGTCCAAGTGGAAGTGGCTGCTGAGATGAGAAGAGGAGCACACTGGTGAGCAGACGGAACGATCGCAGGAGCCCTGCGTCCTTCGGAAATCCGTCTGAAACACAGCTAGGTTCAGTGTGCGGATGGAAAGGGGCTTTGGATCTAGAGACGAGAGAGGAGGTGGCACTGGCAGCTTCTTGCACCCTTTCACATGCTTTTACCTTTTCTCCAGGGCTTTTTTCGAAGAACAATCAGATTGAAGCTGATTTATGACAGATGTGATCTTAATTGCCGCATCCATAAGAAAAGCAGAAATAAATGTCAATACTGCAGGTTTCAGAAGTGCCTCGCCGTCGGAATGTCACATAACGGTAAGTGCACAGAGCATGTCTAACACCACTTCTCCTGGAACATAACGTGAAGATTAATAACAATACTGAATGTGCAGCTTCAACATCTGGAGTCTTCTGTGTCTTTACACTCGGCAGTTCAGAAATACATATCAGAGAAATTCTGAGTTTAGGACACTGTGTACGGGTGGAGGTTTCCTTCAATATAAAAATCAGATAGTAGAGGTCTGCACTTATCAGTCTGAACATAACATAACATACGAGTTTGGTTTGCTCTCCCTCATTGCACTGTTGGTTGTTCTTTGTGAACACATGCCTAGCGTTGTTGTTAATTTTCTGTTCATTGACTTACTTTCTGACCAGACTCTTTTGCATACTGTAGCTCAACATCCCTTTCCTGTAAACAGAAATCTTTTAATTTAGTTATGAAGAATGAACTAGAGAATTTACCTAAACTTTGTGAATAATAACTTCAATTTGGTGCATAGGATGCTTATCGAGGACTGTTGGCCTTGCTAAGTTAACACAACACTCTTTAAATGGGTGGGCCAGACCCTGCCCTGTTTTAAAATCCCCGTCCTTCTCCTCCCCAGGACGCCCACATCTGGGCACAGACCCCAGCGGGCAGTAAGTAGGAGCACAAAGGTGTTTGCAATTGCGTGTGGTTCTGTGATCGCTGCCTTTACAGGAGGGGAGCGGAGAGCATTGAGAGTATCACCGGAGTGCTCTCCTGCATAGAGTTTAGGAGAAGGTCCCTCTGAACTTTAAAATTAACCCATCAGTTCATGTGGAAATACTTACGAATGTTTGGATGGAAGGACCGTGAAGATTCTTTGCTGCCTTGCTTTGGCAAAGATGAGTAAAAACAGGAATAAAATGTCATAACATAGAGACTTATGTAATTCTAAGGGTAAAGAATTGCAAACATGACTGGGAAAATAATTTCTCTGCGGTTTTTTTAGGACTTTCATTATTTTCAATACAAAAAAAAGAGTGTACTGTCCCCAGGAGAAAAGCTGAACTGTGGTTTGTGAAGTTAATACATGCAGTGAATGTAAATTGGTATGGGAAATGTTTTGCTAATAGAAAATATGGTTTTCAAGTTCCTGGGATGCAACAGTAACACTTAAAAATAGATCTAATTTCGAAATGCTACTGTGGGTATTTTTCTAGTAATTCTGGAGGTTTTAGTATTATTATTTTCAAGGTGCATGCCAAATTCTCTCCTAACCCAGCAACATGGTCCCTGTTATGTCGGTGGGAACCATGTGCGGTTCAATCAAGAAGGGGAAGGCCAAGACCGTTCTCTCTGGCTTAGTAACCTAAAGGAGCCAAGAAATATTTTTAACATTAACGTTTCAGCTGCCATTTTTTGCCGTTCAGCCACTGCCAAGGCAGAAGCTGTGGCACCGTGCTTGTGGGAGTCAGGGAGGCACAGAGAGGAGGGGGAAAGGGCAAAGCCCTTTGTCCCAGCGCTTGACAGAACTCTTGGATTTGCCCTCACCACTAGTTCACCCATCAGGGAGTTAGGAGCGTTTATATGCAAGTATTGGCTTTTACATCGGCCTTTTTTGCCCCCTCTGGTTACATCTCATTGCATTGAACACCACCTTCACTCCTCCATCTTTTATAAACAAGTAAATGCATAGAAAAAAGCTAAGTTTCACCTTTGAAGACACAGGCCCGTATAAAGAAGCATGTGGTAATGCAGGACTGGACATCCTTAATGACACTGAGACATTTTTCGGTGTTACTTCTACAAACTGAAGTTCATCCACTGGAGCAGTGACATTATCTGAGCCTTAAATGCTTGGAATCACGATGTGGATTCTTTGTGCCCGAGGTTCCGGTCTCTGGCTGTCTTTGCATAGATGTATTGTCGCAAACCGCACTTACAACGTGGGGAATGCAGGGAGACACTTAGCCACATTTTTTCACGTTCAAACGCCGCATACCACTTGGCTGAAGGTTAAGAAAGACAGTAGTGTTCTCATGCTTTGAATATTGTTTTCCTTTCCCCCTCTAGCCACAGAGCTGCTCTGTGTTTAACCCTGAGTTGCTCAGATGATTGTATTCTGAAGTACCGCTAAGCAGGGGCTTGGTTCTTTTATCATAGACATTTCAATAATTTTTTTCTTTTCTACTAAAAGTATTATTTCCATAAAACCAACCACTGTCATGGAAAGAGAGCACAGATGGCAATATGTCTTTATTGTCAGTTCTGAGAGCAGTGAGTCGCTCAATCTGTAAACTCAGATTGAGTGAAGTCAGGTATCTGTCCTGGCTCTATCTTGTGTTTTCTCATGGAGGAAACTATGTTTATAGTCTCTCTGGGGAGCCGTTTATGCTCAAAAATAATCTAGACAAACAGAAGAGTAAAGTGTTCTGCAGAACAGTCTATAAGCAATTGTAATGGCTTCTCCAAGCCATAAAACGTGGCATAAGGATAGATATTCTAGTTTTTCCACTGAAGGGCAAAGGATATAAAGAAGCAAGTAGTGTCTTACTATATTCCCTATTGGTTTTATGTCACTGACATTTGGAGACTACTCTGAATGCAAGTAGAAGACATAACTGCCAGAGGAAAGAGAAAGATCACACTTTCCAGCTGCAGGCACGTGCCCAAACTTGCACAATCTTCCATTACTGTGAAAGAAATCGCCATCTGAACCCCTCCCGCCCTTGCAGCCTGAGCAGTGAGCCATATTTCCACGTCACTTCTACCTGCACGCTGGCTTGTCCCTGCCCTTCCCACCCTTGCAGATCCTGCCTTGATCCACTTCCCAGGTTCCCAAGAGATAAGGAAGCCAGGCCTGCAGAGAGGGTGGTGGAGGAGAGAGAAGATAGAGTTGCGAGAAGGATGAGGTCCAGGGAAATAGAAGATGAGGCCAGGGTCACAGGGTGGAGGTGGCGAGAGAAGCAGACAAGGGAGATCACCCATCCTTGAAATTTTCCTCAACCACCAGAAATGCTGTGAACTTTTATCCACCCTGTGAATCCTTTTTCCACCTAACCTCTGTAAGTATCATCAGTCCTCCCTACTTTTCCTCTCACCCAAAATCCCACTTTCTAAATTTCTTCTGTAAATGTCCTGGTGCCTGACCTCCCCCTGGCTTTTGTCTCAGTCCCCTGGAAATGACAATGACAATGCCTTCTCCAAGAGGAAAATACTAGGCTAATACCACAAAAATGAATTTTGCCCCAAATTTTGCCTGCAATGCTAATAAACATTGAACAGAATTTGGTGCCACTAATATAATATTTATGAAATAACTTCTAAACATTAAAAAATTATTTTTAAACTATCCCTTTGCCTATGAAATTATAAGACAGGAATGTTTGATTCACAACTTGCTGTGTTAATGAATTGTTGTATTTAAAATATAGTTTTGGGTGCCTATCACATTTTGTTTAGGAAACTTTTTTCTCATAATTCGTGAATTACATTAGAAATCTTCCAAGGCACATATGATCATGAAATGGGGTCGTTGTTCAGGAGTGGATCATGAAAGATCCACTGCTATTAATCTGTCCTAAAACCACCTTTTTCGAAAGAAACAAGCACTTGTGGAAACAAGAGCTTGCTAATAAACACACAATCCAAACAGAAATAACAATCCATAACAAACTTACCCCTAGCAGAGTTTTCACACATGAAACACAAGAAAATAGCATGAGATTCCTGAGGGATTTCATTAATGCCAAATTATTGTCTGAGGCCACAAGATACACCCAAGGGATTTCCGTAGTACTGAAACCTGCAAGATCTCGTTTCCCTCCACACTGAAGTCAGTCTGTATGTAGAAGACTTGGTCCTATCTGCTGAAAGCAAACTCTGCCGGTACCTGGCTGTTTTGCTGAACTGGTGTGATCCGAGAGCTGGCAATGACCCCCAGTGGGTCCTTAAACCAAGGATGAGTGCTTCAGGCCATAAGAGATAACCCCGCTCCAGTGCTTTGATTAGCTAATCAGCTCGGGCACGCTTTGATAAGAGCGGGGAGTCTGGCTCGAAGAGGCGTTGGTGGAAGAGCTCTCTGTCCATGAGTGAGCTCTGTTTGTGGGGTCGAACTCCAGTCTGTGTGCAGCAGGCAAGTGCTCGAGCGCAGAAGCTAGTGCTTAGAACCCCGTTCACCATACAACCATGTACGTGCTGATGTTCTTCCAAAACGATTGCAGCGTTTTAGCAGACTTGCTCTGTAATTCCATGTCACCTTGGGCAGTTTACTCATGTCTCTTTTTGTCTGTGGGGTTTTTTTACTTTCTCATTTCCTCTGAAGCAATTTAAAATAATCATTTTTAAAAAAAGAAACTAAGAACCTGATCTTTGTAGAAAAATGAGTTCCTGATATGACTGTGAAATCTCTCAAAGGACACATTCCTTCGGGTTCCTTGCTATTTCTTACTAAACATTAAGAAGTCGTCGGGTTGTACTAAATTGCACTCCACACCTTTCTGGAGCGATCACCATTTTATCGACGGGGGCAGCCCTGATCTCCCTTTTTTATTAACAGCCCTTTATATGAGGCTGGTATTTGCCTTGCTTTCCTCCCAGATTAAAAGGGCCACTATTGGAGTCTGAGCAGTCTTGCTAGGCTTCACTTAGGTCTTCAGTTTGCAAATTTTTCCTCAAAAAAAGATGGTGAGAAGTTGAATTTGTTGGCAAGAACCCAACCAGAAGCATCAAAGTATTGTGAGATTATTTCCATTGATGAAGCTGTTGCAAAATGCACATTTGAAAGCAGACTAATTCATCATAAAACAACCCTCTGAACGGCACGAATTTCTGTAGATAAATATTTCAGTCAATACATATTTAGTGAGGAGCATAATAGCTTTTAATGAAAATATATGAGTTTAACAAATGTCTTCAACATGGACTTTTAATTGAGCTTTAACACTTCTATTTGCTATACTATTATTTTAACACCTTCTTGACTCCACGTTTTGGTTATGTGTGCTTTCCCTCCAACAGCTCCTTACAACGCCTACGTACTAACATATTTGAACTTTGTTACGTGGCTGACTGATTCTTTTTATTGAATCTGTCCTTAAGTATCATCAGGGGAAAAAATCTGTAAATACTGTAAAATATTCTCAGTGCGTTTTGACTCCCTTTTCTTTATTAGATAATCATGCTTCATTCATTTTACATCTTCAAGAATGTGCAAAATGCAGATACTAGTATTGCGAGTTTAATGTTACCAAATCCACACCTGGGATTTGTTTGTTTGTTTGTTTTCAGAAAAACTCAAAGCATTTGTATTAACCAAAAATAGGGACTTTTTAATAATGAGGCAATGAATTTTAACTGTGAAATGAAAATACCAAAGTGGTCTTGATTCACAGCGTTCATGGAAGCATATATAGCTGAAATCAAAAATAGTCAAAAATGCATATGCCATGGTATGTGTGATCCCAAACAAGTACCAGTGGGCACTTAGTCAAAATTTCCCATATGAAAACATCATAAACAACAGACATTTTCTGGGGGAAAACAGTAAAAGTCCATTTATTTGTACCTATTGAACTAGATTTCCATTTGTGCTGCTTTTTAGATGACAAATGGGAGTTTTTAGGGTTTCTGGCACAATTATCCATTCTTGAGAAGATGTGTCACTTCTTTTGTCCATCAGCACATGGCAGGCAAACTCCTAAAAGGGAAGCGGCCAGTCAGTTCCAAAATAAACACCCTTCGTATGATCATTCGTATGTATGGTATTACCAGCACTTTTACTTTATCCAGGGAAGACACTAATCGCTGAAAAGATATTGATGGTGTTTCTATTTCCTCCTAAGGCCAACCTGCAAACCTTCAGTTCTTCCTTCTCATTTTTGTTTGAATGCTCTTTTGTTCTGTTTTGCTTTTGTAAAACAAAATAAGCTCTGTTTGCTGAAGTGTCAGATGATAAATCACTCTTGATGCTGATGGCTCATTTGAAATATTTGCAGAGTCAGCCCCCCCAGGAATAAACAATGCCTTGGGTGGTAAGTACCTAGGTGTTAAAGTCGGAGGTTTACAGCCTGCCTTCCGTTGGTATTGAGCAAGTGTGTGATCACGAGTGAGCGGAACCGTCTCCTGTCCTTTCGGTACCACGTGCACATCGAGTGACCGGGAAGAACTCCGCCTTTGCTGGCTGGTTTTATTCCCTGCACAGCTTGCTTTCTCCTTCCGTAATCCTTTTGGTACCATTTTTCAGCACTTGCTACAGTCAGTTCTGTTGAACTGTGTAGGAATTGTTTCCCTCAAGGCATGTCAGAGTTTTGTTTCTAAAGAAGTGAAGAATCTGAGATCCATACGGTGATTTGCGCAAAACAGCCAAGGCTGAAAGGTGGTGCCTACCCTAAACCAACAGAATTGTAATATCCGAAAGACTCTTTACACCGTATTTAGACTGGAGGTAGGAGCAGCAGTTTTCACCAGCTCTGTCAGGTGAGCTGACAATAGGTTTGCGTTTCCAAGCAAGATTTGTAATCTTACCGTTTGGGCATGTAGATGATTTCCTCTTTGAGGTGTGATTGTTTACATTTCTTTAAAGCACTTCAGCCAATTTGCCTGTGTTACTGGAGAAAATCATCTCTTTCTTCCTTGCCGAAGTACCATTTTAATAAAAGCTTCAAGGGCTCCTGACAAAAGGTGACATAAAAAGCTATTCAAATATGCTTTTTGAGGTGCAACTATAGCTATAGTAACTGCTTGTCATCTTCTTCAGCCATCAGGTTTGGGCGAATGCCACAAGCGGAGAAGGAGAAGCTCTTGGCAGAGATTTCCAGCGACATCGACCAGTTAAACCCTGAATCTGCTGATCTACGAGCACTTGCCAAGCATTTGTATGACTCATACATAAAGTCCTTCCCTCTGACCAAAGCCAAGGCGAGGGCGATCTTGACAGGAAAGACGACAGACAAATCAGTTAGTTCCCTCTGGCTTTTTTTTTTTCCTGTCTTTTGAGCAAATGATTTACCACATTGACAACACATCTTCTGAAAAAAAAACCAAAACAACTTTGCTGTTGGCAGTTACATATTTCAAGCTGTGTCTGAAACACAGGAAATGTTTTTAGATAGGATAAGTAAACATTATTTGAAAAAACTCCAAGTTCACCTAATAAAATACTTGAAACCAGTACAAGAATTTGAAGGTCATCTTAACCTTTTTGTATTCTCTGATCCACTCTTCCCGTTTTCCTTCTCTTTCCCCAGGGGTTATCTGCCACACTATCTGTTTAAGGTGGCTGGCTAGCTGTCAGGAATTGGTTGTGGTGCTATTCAAGCATCCATATCATTGCATCTTACCGGTACCAGCTGTACCCGAGGGAATAGCCTTTTTCATACGCTGTGGCGCTTATTCTTATCATGCTCTGATGACTTCCTGCATTTAACTGGGTTATCTTGGATCAGATCAGTATCCTCTGTTGGTACAACTTGAATTTTACGAGGATGTGCAAGAAATTCTTTGAAAAGTAAGGAATAGGGAGATGCTTATTCGTGGGTTCTTCGGAAACTTCACTAGCAATACATAACAATCCTCTGTACTAGTGAGAGGGAGGATAAACAAAATCTGATAGTTACAGTATTCAATCTGTCACTATTTTAATACCTAAAGAGCAAAATAGTTTTTCAAAACTTTTGGTTTGACATACTTTCTAGAACCATCAGTAGAACTTTTATTGTCAGGATTACAACAGAGACTGTATTTTATTTTCTTTGACAATTTCAAAGACGGGAAGGAATTCAGAGGTAGTTTAGACTTTCTTTCTTTAAAGGCAGTTAAAATCATAATTCAAGTCTTGTCCTTAATTTGGTTGTAGCCCTGGCATAAAGACTTCAGATGTGGTGGACTCTTACAATTTGAGTAACTCCTCATCGTATTCTGCAGAAAGCTGCTGCGCTGAGTCCCCTGGAGGGTCATGGCTTTTTCCAAGCCTTTCCACAGTCCCCTCTCTCTATCAGACACCGAGGCAAGAAAATTAACACAGCAGTTTAGGTTTTTTCACTGTATTCTTAGTAACGATGTCCCTGCCCTGGCAAACAGAATAGAGGTGGGGGGTGGAACTATCCGTCTTGTTAAATCCTCTTCGTCCTGCAAGTGTCACTAGGAAGCCTGCTCCTTTTTTCAGCAGCTGCCCACTCTGGAACGCAACCCAGATGTGGGGGGGTTACCTATAGTGCTGTCATCTTCCCCTTCTCCAGGCGTCTGTTCACAGATTGGGGGAGTTTGTTTCTCAGGCTCCAAGTGCACCCAGAAATCCCACTTTGTTCTGTAAGGTGCTCTGAAGTTGTCATAGAAGTCCGCTGGCGAGCAGTGTGGTGCTCTGCTGGGCTAAGGTCCTCCTTTTTCAGTGAAGCTTTTAAAACTTTGCCAGATTAGAATATAACAGTAAAACACCAGACACAGAATCCAGCCCTTCTTTGCTGCGAATTTTCAAGTCTTTGCTTTTTTAAAAAAACAAACCATTGAAAGAGGGACACTCAGTATTTATTGGTTACAATGTTTACGTTATCTGAACTGTAATGGACTTTGTGCTCTGGAACATCCAACTGTTTACTATGGGCATGGTTTAAATTTGTGTTATTTTTTAATTGCTGTATCATGTGCATTAACTGAAAGGGTGGGATATGCTAAGTGAGAGTGTCAAAAGTAAACTGGCTCAGTCATCCTCGTCTGGGATACCCAGGGTCCATTTGACGTAAGGTCCTACTCACAAAGTTCTTCTGGATCTTTATATTAAAATTTCTTTAGCAGTTTTGAACTCTTTCTTGATTTTCATCTTCTAACGTCAGTGGGCCAGTGGCATAGTGTAGCCTTTCTAAAGCACACATGGATGCGCAGAATTGATGACTTTTTCTTGTACTTGGTGCTGCCACTTCAGATTTTCTAGAAAGAAAAGAATGGAATGACCTACTTGTACTAAACCATGCTTTTTAAAAGCCTCCTCTACAGCCTTGTCATTCCACCATTTCACACACGCCTGCATATACCTTTGTACAGATAAGTATAAAATGGGAGTTTTTTCTGCTGCCAAAACAACATTATGTCTTGAAAAGTGCCTTCTCCTCTTGGCTTTTCTCAGTGTGGTGAGTTTAATTCCTCTGTTTCACACTGAAATCCTCGTGCGAGAGGGAAAAGAGTGCCGTAGGTCCCGCTCTCTGTAAGCGAACCTCGTGGTCTGGAGGAACGTTTGCTGTGGTTCCTGTCAACGGGACAGCACTACTTTCATTGCTCCTGTAGCAGCAGAATATTGGTTGAACTGAACCATGTTGAAAGCTGAAATCCTCTCATGCGGATGATATTATTGCAGCTCACAAGCAGCAGTATCAGTTGAAGACAAAACGTGCAATCAAAGTAAGAAGCTATCAAAATGTGGCTGTACTCTGTCTGGCTACAACAGAGAAGTTTCACTGTCAGAAGCGCTAATGTGGCACCACGCACTTAGCAGCATCTATTTTATAGAACCAATTAAAACTCAGAGAAAAGGAGTAAAATTTTAATCTGTTGTTAATAAGCATTCCAGATTTTGAATGCTGCTGTTACAGAGCTTCTGTAAAACAAGACAAAACAAAACAAAACAGAACTTCTGTCAAACAAAACAAACCCAAAGAAACTAAACCGGGGGGGATATCTGCCAATAGTGCTGCTTAACCCCTTCTTAACCCCAGTTCTTAAACAAGCACCAGCCAAAGTCCTCCTTTTAGAATGTGGGTGCATGGAACATGTAGAAGTCCTTAAGAACTCCTTGTCCTTTCTGGAAACCGTTTTAACACTGTGAGAGTATTTGCTTTAATAGGTTCATGAGTGTTTAACCCTTTTGGGGTTGTGCTATAGCCCTCCTAGGTTTCTAAGTGGTTTCTGAGAAGTTATGCCTCTGCACGATACTGCAGCTTCTCAGGAGTCAAACATGCATAGAAAGGACATTTGGAAGTAAATTGTCTTTTCCTTTTCGTTTTAGCCTTTTGTTATTTACGACATGAACTCGTTAATGATGGGAGAAGATCAGATCAAGAGCAAGCATGTCTCGCCGCTGCAGGAGGAGAACAAAGAGGTAGCAATTCGCATTTTCCAGCGGTGCCAGTTTCGCTCAGTGGAGGCAGTGCAGGAGATCACAGAATTTGCCAAAAACATTCCAGGGTTTGTGAATCTTGACCTGAATGATCAAGTAACTCTCCTGAAATATGGGGTCCATGAGATCATATATACGCTCCTGGCTTCTCTGATGAATAAAGATGGAGTTCTTATATCTGAGGGACAAGGATTCATGACACGGGAGTTTCTGAAGAGCCTGAGAAAACCTTTTTGTGACTTTATGGAACCCAAGTTTGAGTTTGCTGTGAAGTTCAATGCACTGGAATTAGATGACAGTGACCTGGCAGTATTTATAGCTGTCATTATACTAAGTGGAGGTAAGTGCTGTCTTATTTAATATGGTATTTTATATAGCAGAATGGACACTTCTAATTCCTGACCAAACAGGGTAGTGCTCAGCACTGCAGGATGGGAGGGAGTTCAGTTCAAATAGGTTTTTTATTAATTTTCAGCTTTCTTCAGTTTCAAGCAGAAACTGAAAATGTAAAGGAGCTGATGCTAATGATGGAGCTGGAGCTGCCTGCTGAATCAGCAGTTCCTTCAGTTGGAAAACAAAATCAGGACAATCTTCCTGAAAACAGAAAGGGTGGAATTTCACTGGCAAGAGCTTCTGGAAGTTAAAATTCTGCAGGAGGGTTTTTGAAACCTGCAATTAGGTTGTGTGGCTTGCTAATGGTCCACAAATAGCTTTGACTCCATCACAGTTTCAGAGATACATGGCATTTGGCTCAGGGGACTGTTAGAGTGGGTTTTATTGTTGTTTTTTCATTCATGCAAGGTTTTCTTTGCTTTTAAAAGGGGGCGGGGGGTGGGGGTGGAGGAAAGAATGTATTTCTCAGGAAAACGATGGTCTCCTACATGCCTGAGGAAAACAGGCATTGTGTGTCTGCTCTGTTCAGATTTCCTGAGCTGCTCTGCTTGTATTAAGCTTTCTGCATTCTGCTTTGAGTAATGCAGGAATCTGGGAGCCCAGATATCAGACTACCTGCGTTCCTCCCCTTCAGTAAAACAGACACTGGATTTTCAGAAATTTTGAAGGCAGTCTCTATGTTCTGTCTGATTCTGAGGTGATGCAGCTATTTTATTTTGAGAATTAGCAACTGCTACCCAGATTTAGGTCACTTAGAAACCTTCCCAGCAAGAAGCTGAGAGAACAGATAGACATTTCAGGTCTTTCACTTTGGCCAGTGCCATCAAGTCGGTGGTGTCACACAAAGGAAATTTTACCCCACTGATTTGTGTGTATTTTGGCTTCGAATGGTACCGCAGATATTGATGGGAGGAATGTGCTGAATGTTCCAAATTCAGATCCTCCACAGAGCGACGCAGAGTATTTCGTTATTGAATTATGTTTAAGCAATCAAACACAACAACCACATGCTATTGTTCTAAAAGCAAACATTCCTCTGCGAGCGCGTTGTGACATACAGCTCCGTTCAAAATGACATGCAACCACCTCTGGCATTGTCTTCCATTCAGTAAAAATGTGCTATCACAACATGCTTTATTAGACCAACGAAATCCTTCAACGAAATCCTTCAACTAAATCCTTCAAACAAGTGCAGTTCCCAGAAAACATTTTCCTGTGCAAACCTTTGAACACAACAATCCCTGAGGACTCTGAATTAATTCAGGGGGGGAAATAAGTTACTGGTATATTTTTGGTTGGCTTTGATGGGGGAGGAGAAATTATACAAGCCTATTAGGGCACTACACAAAACACACCAATATTTTTCATTTTCTAATATAATGAAATTTGACAGATGAGAAACAGGCCTCTCAAAATCCACTCCTAATTGAAAAAGAGAAGTCGCCATCGGCAGAGCCAGGTCTGCTATGACTTGGCGATGTTTGGTTTACATTAGAGGAAATGGGCGTGATGTAATTAATCTTACATTTTAGATCTGGGGATCTCACGGGAAAAAGTCTACTGTGTTGAACAAGATTATCAACAAGTCTTCTTCTTAAGAATAATTTTTAAACAGAGATCCATAAAGAACTATTGAATGTTAGAAGTTAGTTCTTAAACAACGCTGATGCAAATCCATGTAAATATAAATCAGTCCTGTCTAGGAAAATCCTATAATTTCTCAATAACAAAATTCCATCTTCATTCAAAACTTCATTTTCAAAAAAGCATGACAGTTATTTGTAAAAACTGAGTTTATCTTTTGAAAACAATTAAGCTTTGCTGCCAGCTAGAGAACAGTTTTTCCCATGTAAGTTACAGTCAGAGGTGATCTCTATCGCACCGTGTGCATTCTGGGGGACGAGAATGTCTTACGTGGTGTGGGACTGAAATCCTATTTCTCAGATGTCTCAGATGCTCTTGTTTCTGTAGGAGCTCTGTCCTTACGAAACTTGATTTCTGTAAGAACTATATGAATATTGAACCAGGGTGATTTCCTTGAAAACAGGATTTCACATCCCGTTCACACTCCAGGACTTCACCCGCTGCAGGAACCCTGTATGTTTAAGTCACTTCCAGAAATCCTGTGTACAAATAGCTTAAAAAGGAAGCCAGTTAATGAAGTAAAAAAACCCGAGATGCCAGGGAAATGCTCTAATCCTGAGCATGTCTGCCGTTGCCCAGTGCAGGTCCGTTAATTCTGCTGGCTCCACACAGCTCAGAAAAG
>NW_010399842.1:49305-61702 GCF_000710305.1 Buceros rhinoceros silvestris
GGAAAGAGAAAGTAACTCCAGCTGGAGCATGACATGTAGAAAGCTTTTTAGTGTGAAGTGTTTGGAATTTGCCACAAATCCTATAAAACAGTTCAGTCTTTTGATATCCAAGCGGTTCCTTCTGCGTTTTGTGTAAAAAGGCAAAATGCCCCTAGAACAATCATAACTCACTGTAACATCCACAAAATGAAAGTACTTCCCCAGTCAAACACGATCTTGTTTCTGAGCTGCTCCACGCAGTCTCGCTCTGTCTCAGTGATTCCAAAAGTTCCCGTGCACTCATTAGGACAAAGCTGAGGCGTCGTTCTGAGTGTTGGAATGTTGTGCTTTAGACCACTGGTGTAAGTGGCAAATGAATTGTAGTGTTCTGTTAACGTGCTGAGCCAGACCGTGCGAGCGAGCAGGCGCCTCTTCCCTTGTTTGGACAGAAGAAATGCTTTATGCTGCTAACAGCAGTGCCAGACGCTCATGACACCACGGTTTTACTTAGGGTCACTTTGAGACAGAGAGTAAAAGGAGGTTTGGAAACCTTTTTTCAAGGAGATCTTCTTCCTGTTGTATTCTTCTGTGCCATTCAGGCATCCCCTCAGTGAGGAGGGAGTGCCATGGTGGGCATGATAAAGAACTTGGAGCATCTTTCTGCCTGAGCTGAAATTGAAGCCCAGCATAAGAAGGTGGCTGAAGGAGAACAAGTCAGATGTCTGTGTTTGGGCAGGAGAGTCACTAGTCTTGTTGGGACGGCCCATGTCTGTAAACTGAGCAAACTCACTCAAGCAGGTTGTCGTCAAATAAAGAAAAAGGTGATTTCGTAGCGTGGTTCTGTATCATGGATGGACGTGAACTCTTGTGTCTCATCTTCTGCGGTGTTTAGGGTATGGCTGTAAAGCCCTCGGCTCTGTTAGTCAGCACACAGTCAAACTGTCATTTGAATTCAGAGCAGCTGCTGCATTCGCTTTGTCTGTTCTCTGTGCTCTGTACAGTAAATGCGGCGAATCACTGCTCCTGGTTTAAATACTATACTCGATCATTTTGCGACAGTATGAGATTTGCAAAATTGGGAGTTTTATCAATGAATAGTACCAAGAAACACAAATCCTGCTCTAGCAAACCTGTTAGAACAAAGAAACGCTTCATACTCAGGCCAAGAACTGCAGATGATCACTGTGGGCTCCGAACCAAAACCCTGGTGACTACAATCCATGTGGTGATCTCAGAAGACTAAAACCTCCAGCTGCTGAATCATATCTGCCTCAGCAAAAGAAGCAGCACAGTTGTCCAGTGAGGCATATCTTTGCCTTGTTTATTGTATTAAGATCTTAGAATGTGTGTTTAAATGCAAAATGTACTTAATCAAAGATATTAAAATATAAAGGTGAGGGTAAATGCCCATGGATGGCAATTTGCTATGTGAGGAACAGACAAAAATTGTAATTCTTCATAGGAACATGAGAAAAACATCCCAATCTGTAAGAAAACAAACAAATATTTTTCCCTGCAATAGTATGGATGATAGCAATTGACGCGAAGTCGTGCTGTTGACGCTCAAAGCTAAGGGGCTGTTGGCCTTTCCCAGTCACTGTGACCACTTTCTTACAACAGCTTCCTGCAGAATTTTCAACCCAAATAAACCAGCCGTATGACAATGAATGAAAACCTACAGTAAACCTGAATAAAGAGAAGAAGTATCAAGAACTGTGGTGCTCTCTAGTCACCATCCAAATGGGTAAAGGGCAGGTCACAAAGAGCACATAAACGAAGCTCAACGTCAGTCCACGTTCTGTATCAGAGAGGTTTAAAATTGCACCCGATTCACTTGTAGTTATCTCTCACCTGACTCATTTCAGCTCCCTTTCCTTCGGCCTTCTGTAGCCTCATTTCCTGGGATCATAAGGACGTCCTGCTACGACAGCTTGCGTTTGTCTTTCGCTTTCTTCATCAGTTCCTCTTGCAGTTTTCTCTGTGAGCTTTCGAAGGGCAATTCAGCCTCAGCATCTTCAAAGGCCTCCACCACAGTGTCACATCTAGTTTACTCCCATTTCTGTTTCTTCGTATTCTCTACCTAAACTTTCCTCAAGGCTTATGCTCTTCATAGTTCCCTTTGTATTTTTTCTCTACAAGCCACATCTATCTGGAGCCCCTTACTACACAAAATAGCCCCAGGAGTGTGGAGCAGAGATATTTGAGAGCATCTTAACAACTTGAAATATACCACAATACCCGTACATTAATACGAGGATTTTGCATTGTATTTCCTTTTTTTTTTTTTTTATGATTTAGATAAATCTCTTGGAACAGAAAGGAAGAAATTTCTTCTGTAACAAGTTTCTACTGAGAAAATAGAGCAAACTGTCAACACCCAAAAAATAATGTCCATATCCTGAAGTTCTCATTCATGAAAAGTCTCTCTTGCCTTCAATGGGAATTTTCCTTCCTCTTGAACTGGCCGATTTAAAAATAACATCTGATGATCTCCTAGGCTTTTGTCACAGTCATCCTTTCTGACTCGAGTTCCACTGGGTCTTTATTAAACCTTTAGAACGGGTTTTTCAAAGGAGCTCAAGGATTTTAGGCATTAAGTCTCACTGAACTTCAGTTGACCTCAGGCACCCGAATTTGGGGGGCTCCTTGGTGAGTTCCAAATTCAGCACTGATCTCCTGGGTTTGCCTCCTGGACTCTGAAGTTGCGCTGGGGAACACAAGGTTTGAATTTGGTTTCACTTCTGAAAAATTCACACCCTAAAAATTCCCACTGTAAAAGAAGCAGGGGGCAAATGGAGATTAATCTCAGAGGAAATCGAGGCCACGGTCCTTGTGCTTTTTGATTTTTTTATATCACTGCACACTGAGTCATACCCAGCTAGTTCAGAGTTCATCTGCAACACAGAAGCGAAACTTAAAGCTATCGCAACTCAAAGCCAAAGTTATTAACAGTTTCGAAGTACCGAAAGTTGGGAAGTCTCTGAAGGACGTAGAGGCAACTGCATTTTGCAGCCCGTGCAATGCATTTAGGTAATCTGAAAATAAATTTCTAAAATTTATCAAAAGTTCTCCAAGTATCTTGAAAAAATGACTCGGTACTGTTGTCAAAGAAGATGAATAAAAAGGAGTCAGTTGTTGGGGACAATTTATGCTTGCAGATATTACAGACTTTCTGTGCCGTGTTTCACAGCATGGCTGGTTGAATGTTTTGACCCAGTGACTGCTGCAAGGACAAGCCCAGCTTATTAGCAAGACATTCCAAATGGGAAGGGTGGCCAGATGGGTCACTGAGTCCAGTCAGCTGAAAGCAGCCGCTTCAGACAGCCACTGCCAAACAAATGCCAAGCTCCAGCTTCAAACTTGCCGTTATTCCTCTTTCTGAAAAGCTCTCCCCAGACCCCAGACCCAGTCCCCAGACCTCACCTCCTGCAGCATTAATTAACCCTCCTCACCTTGTCAGTGCCCTACATGGATTCAGGGCCTCTCTTTGCTCATTTGGTTTCAGGCCAGCTTTGCCTTCTAGTCGACACTGCAGGTTTTTCGCTGTGAAGTAAAAGCCCGCTGTCTTTATGAAGAGCTTTGTTTTCCCTCAGCCTTGTTTCTGGCGTACAACCCAAGCCAAGCTGAGTTAGTAGAACTGGAGGCACAGGGAGGTCGCTAAGATCACAAGAAATAACAGCCTATCTTTTAGATTTTTAATATAGATCAACACCTTGTCCTTTCTGGAACGGAAATACTGCCCTAGGGAGGTGATTTCAGGCTATCCAGAGGCACTGCTTTCTATGGATCAGCCTATGGAATTAGTTTCATAGCTCCACAGCAGGTGTTATTGAAATTATGGACTGTTTTCTCATGGAGGATTCTGATAATCAGGGTTGTTACTCAGTATAAAACAGTTTTAGCAGTTAGAAATTAATGGTGGTCATTGTCATGTGAGGATTTAATAAGCAATTTTATTAACTTTCATGGCCGTGGAATCCATTTATTAGTTCAATCTAGAAAACAAATGTCACAAATTGTGTTAAATAATAATTGCAACCACTTAAGGAGGTATTTGGGGACAGACAGAAATAACAGAAGAGCTATTATTTTGAAAGCTGATAATGCTTAAAAAGGAAAGATTTTGCTTCTCGATGAAGAATAAGATATGCCACAGAAAATCCTGGACTCTCACAGCTGAGGCAGTGCGAGGAGCTGACCTGGGGTGTAAACATCCATCCCAGATTCCTCCAGATGGAGAACTCCAGGCTGACATGAGCCCAGGGAGAGCCTTTTCTGTACAAGCCACATCGATTGGTCCTCTGCTGCCCTAGGCTGATGAGCTGCTGCTAAAAGCTCTCACCAGGCTTCTTTAGAGCAGCTGGAACCTGGGTGTGGAGGAGAACTGAACCTGTGGGGTTTAGATCTCCCAGGGTAGTATCGCTGCAGGAGCTGAATTTCTGCCTTATTTTGGTAGGTTAGCATCCACCCTAGCTGGAGATGTTTTTAACAGTAGAAACTACATGCAAATCCATCTGAGTAGATGGTGATTGTCCAAAAGTGAATCACCTGATGCAGACTGTTCATCCCCCAACTCTTCCCCACTCTTCCTTTCCAGTTTACCATGGAAAATGCGCTGTGGTATTGTATAAGCCTGTCTCTGTAGCTGCACCACACAAATGCTCGAACCATTTCTAAGACTAGTTTTAAAACTTCCTGGAGCAAATTCTGTTAAAATCTTACAAATAAATATACCAAGAAATTGTCAGACAGTTTTGATAAGTATTAGATGTGACTAAGAAATCCCAAATTCATCCATGAGATCGATGTTTCCGTATTCTTCATAAACTTAATGGTTTCCCAATTTTTTTCCCCAGACCGCCCAGGTTTGTTAAATGTGAAGCCCATTGAGGATATACAAGACAATCTGTTGCAAGCTTTGGAGCTCCAGCTCAAGCTGAACCACCCGGAATCCTCACAGCTCTTTGCAAAGTTGCTTCAGAAAATGACGGACCTCAGACAGATTGTAACGGAACACGTGCAGCTGCTGCAAATCATAAAGAAAACGGAGACAGACATGAGTCTTCATCCACTCCTACAAGAGATCTATAAAGACTTGTATTAATGACCATAGTAGTTCTAATCCGCTGACATAATGTTTGTTCTTCAGATTGCACTATCTCTTTGAGGGAAAACTTTGCATATCTAAGAAATTACTGTGAAACAGCATTTAAAGAGAGAGAGCTTAGTATAGCAGATCTATTTTATGCATATTGTTTATAAAGACACATTTACAATTTACTTTTAATATTAAAAATATCTATATCATGAAATTGTTGGCAGTATTTTCAGAATGAATTTTTTTAAACTATCCTATTTCTTAAAATTGCTTGTCCAGTATGATTGATGCTTCACTGACATTGGTTAAGCATGCAGTTAAATTTTCAACTTAAAAATAAAAATCTTTCTCCTTAAACATTTCTAGGGAAATGTTTTAAGTATTATGTTTGATTTTGTGCTCCCAAGGCAGCAGCAAAATAATAACAAAACTGTGTGTAACTTCCTATGAGAGCTTATAAGGCAAGTGTTGGAAATGTCAGGTCTGAGGACGCGTGTGCCAGCTGCGATGTAATGTTACACCGACAGAGCTCTCTGAAGAGCTCGCAGGTGTTTGTGGGCAAACCCAGAAACTAGCCCCCATTTCACAAACTAAGCAGGAACAGGCCCTGCTCCTCGCTCTTGGGAAGCAGAGCCCTTTCGGTTCCTCTGCCGTGCAAGGGGGAGGCAGGTAGAGCAGCAGCCTGCCTGGGGGCAGCTCCCCCTGCCACAGCCTCCAAGGCACGTGCCCCAGCAGCTGGAGCTACTGCGGCGCCCGGTCACTCTGCCGAGTCTGGAGTTGGGGGAGGTTTGTACAAACCACTCAGCCTCAGACCTTCCCAAATTACTTGATGAACTGTCACTGAACAACATCTTCGATCAGAAACGCCATGGAAAATCGGAATAGCGTGACTCCTCCTAAATGAAAGCAAGGTTTGAGTTCGCTCTTAAAAAGATAAACCTGTAATGGAAACCCTGCTCTGTGGTTTGACTTGAGCTGCCACCGGTCACCCCTGGGGACAGGAATGTTTTGGGGTGTTCACCGCTGTTAAGATTGTTAATTTTATGATACATGTTGCCCTAAGATTTCCAGCAGGAGCAAAGCATGAGAGAGTGATAGAATTCCTCAGAAGGTATCTTTACTTCCCTGGCTTCTTTCAGTACTCTCGGTACCGATGTGAGGTTCACACTTAACCTCCGCATCCACTGTTTGTGAACAGGGCCCCTGACAAAGTCAAGTGGGTGTGATCCACACTGCTGTACCCCGAGGGGGGATGTTGGAATAGCCTTAGTTTCCTCACCACATCCACATTTTGTTCATGTAGCAAAAAGCGTGCCTTAAACTTTGTGAGACAAGTGCCGTGGTGCTGCATAAGTGGACCCAGAGATGGTGTAAGTGTCTATGGGAGTAGTCTGGAATTTCAGGGAGGGTTAAATCAGTCTTACGAGACCTTGAAAACCTAAGTTGGTGCAAATGGTGCAATGAAGAGGCTGACAGAGGCAAACACAGAAATAAATCCTTAAGCTTATGCCTTCTACACCTGAAAATGTGTCCTGCTGCTGTCGTCTGCTAAGCCCTGGGCCTGCGGTCAGTAGCGAGCGCTATGCCCACCAGGGAGTCTGGGGACCTGGATCACTCAGCCTCAAGGGTTAAACCCCTCGGGTGACACTGCACTGAGATGGAGTCAGGGTGAGGCTAAAGCGAACAGCTTTGATCAGCACTAAGTTCACAGTGAGATCATTCCAGGTAACTTGGAAATTATTGCCCTAAAGCGAATGGAACGTGGCACGTTAGTGCTCGAGATCGCAGGTTCAAGACAGCCGCGTCGTGCTAGCTGAGTGTCACCTTCTGACGGGAGTGACACGCACCCTGACGTGTGGTTGCTACAATTCAAAAGGAAATGTTCTCTCTCTTCTTGTTTTAAGTTGTTTTCCACTGAACACTGGCCACTCAAAGTTTTTCCATCTCTCACTTTGTGGGAGAACCCCTTAATTTCAGAGTTCATCCCCTGCTGTAGGAGGAGGTATCAAGGATTAACTGGCACTGAGACCTACCAGAGCTCCAACACTGAATTCCTGTCATAGCAACGCACAGCAAAAACCGTGAATCTGTGCCTGCATCCCTTGTACAATCCAATTTCACACTGGCTTCCTTAGAAATGAGAGCTCAGAATTAGTTTTAAATAAAGCAGAATTGTAGGGCATGTTCTTACGTAAGTAATGTTGAAAATTACTTGAAAGGACAGTGGAAAAGAGGCACTGACAATGAAATCTGGTTCTTTTACAGGAAAAAATTCTGTGTAACCCTGAAGCACATTAACTCAAAGAGCTTAATTCCACTCGGTGGCCAGTGGTAGTAGTTTTGAACGCAGCAGTTGGGCAGTGACAGGGTTTAAGCCCGTCAGTCCAGTACGGCTGTATACAATCGATGGGTTTTGAGAGTGGCAGTGTAACAGCGGTCGTAACGGTCCGAGGCTGAAAGAGAGGAGAGTTTTGCAGGACGAGGTGTTATCCTGTGTTAGGATGAAGGGACTGAGTGCTCAAAAGCCCAAACTTTCCTCGCAGCTGGGTAAGCTGCTCTAGTAGTAGGCATTGTTCTCTCCATGTCCTGTCTTCTCTCACGGATTGATGGCTGATCATTATGTTTTCCTCAAGCCATGGAAAATGTTAATTTTTGTGTGAATTACTAATCACAGAAATGTTCTGATTCTAAATGGTTACATCACGGTTAGGAAGTTTTGCCTAAAATACTTTTCTACAAGAGTAGGCCTTAAGGGAAAAGTGTTCATTTAATGGGCAATCGCTATGTAATAATTTAGAACAAATGACTGTTATGAGGACATGAAAACATTTTCTCAAAAAAATACCATTTTCTCTTGTGAATTATATTCAGAATTTTGATCTAATTGTAAATACTTTGTGTTTCTATGGGACTTTATTTATTAAAAGCAAAAAAACCCTTGCTAAGTAGGTTGGAGTATTTTCAGAGTCTCTATAGAGTTTTGATTACAATCGGCCGTGCCATAAACGAACAATTTGATTTTTGAACTTCAGAGCTACTAAAAACATTGAACAGCTCAAAAATAGAAACAGTCCCTGGTACGAGCCTGCCTTTGAAGAACTTCCTTTTGCTCGTGTCTTACTGTCCTTCCTTAGTCACCTCCAGGGGTGGTGTGCTGGGTGGGGTACCAGCACGCTCCCGCCAGTCTGGAACTCCTGGGTGGTTACTCTGTCTTGGGTTTTACACTGACCTGCTCCTTCAGTAGAAAAATGCTGAAGGCAAATCACGTCCCAAGAAAGTAATTGGGTGTTCCTGCCCATACCGAGCAACCACCTGCCTGTTTCCCTCACCATGTCAAGCATCAGCTGGGCATCAAAATGTTTCTTGTGAAAGCTCAAAGGTCTCTACTGAACAGGAAAACCCCCCTTCATCAGACAAAGTTCAGTGGTGGCCATTTCTATAGTAAACATCGCTGTGAGTGGCCTCAAATGAAAATTCAGATGAGAGAAAAACATTTCCAGCCTGATTATTACAGCAAAGGCAGCTGGGACCGTTGTAACCGCTGTTACCACAACAGCCATGAGAAGCCGTTTCCCCTCTAACACAGGTAACCTTTCGGCACGGCCCGGACAGAGCAGTGGGGTTGTGTGTTCCTAGTACAATTTCTTCCCAACGTAGACAGCCCTTTGGCAGTCTGAAATACCCAAGTCTAGAACACGGACTTCCCGATGCCTGTTGCCCCGACTTGTGTTACAAAGCTCTGCAAGTGCCGCAGGCCTGCCCTGCCCTGCCCTGCCCTTCTTCCTCACCGTACCCGCGCTGGGTTTCAATGCGCCGCCGGTACAGTTAATCCCTGGGGGATCAGGATTTAATGTTTGATTAGCGATTGTAAACTCTGTCTGGAAGCTGAGTGCATTTTAATGGGACTCTTTCCTTTTGAATAAGAGGTAATATATCTGCCCTGAGTGGAGGTAAACACCAACCTTGTAAACACGAGCCATACAACGCTGCAGCTACAGAGTTCTAGAAGGAGGAAAACAAAAATAGGGGAAAAAAACCCCAACAAACCAGCCTCCTGCATCTGCAGCTCAATCCTACGCCCATCAAATGCTTCAGGTTTTCATTCAAGCAGTGGAAAAACTCCTGTGCCTCACTGTAAAGGCTGTTCCAAGCGCCTTGCCTAGGGGGGTGAGAAGTCAGCTGTGTAGGTGTGTCCCCAGCTACAGGAACAGAGCAATAGGCTTTCACACACACCTGCGCTAACTAGCCCTGTAAGTTTTGATAACTGTAAGAAAAACAATTCCTGAATTTCTGATTTCTCGTTCTGATGTGCGGGGTGTAGGTAGCAAACGGAAGTGATGACACAGCGCACCTTGAACACTGCTCCCCGGCTGTAGGAAACCAGTCAGTACCCCACGACGGACCCAACAGCCAGAGGAAGCAGGGAAGAGATTCCAAGAGCTCAGATACAATATCATGTTATCCTCTGTGTGTGTGTGTGTGTGTGTGTGTGTGTGTGCGTGCACATGAGCAGGGACGCACCGAACAGTCACTTAGAGCACAGCTCCTGACTGGGAGCTACGACCAGTCCTCTGCGGGTGGAAGGACTCCAGGCAGTAAGGAAAAACTGCTACCTTTTTGCTCACACATTCTGCCAGTTGCCTCTAAATACATGGCACTGCTTCTCCAGTGTCAAAAGAACATTGAGAGAGAAGTGGTTTGGCCTCTGCTCAAGCCGCGCTGCCGCCTGGCCCCCTCCTTCCCCAGCCCTCCGGTACCACACCCCGACTGCCGAGCTGCATCACTGCAGCAGGGTTCCTCCTCAGGATGGGAGCTGCTCTTTGAGACAAATTTCCTCCAGTTTCAGTGTTGGGTTGGAGACGGATACGAGCAACTGCAGCTCGGGGTATGGAGACAGGGTAGTTTCAGTGAGTCTGCTCACTCCTCAGATGGGCAAACCCAGTCTCTGTTTCAAGGACTACACAGAGAACCCCTGTCTACGGCACCCTGGTCTCCGGACTGCCGTGTGCTGTATAAAGGCTGTGCGCTTGTGAAGATACAACTCTTCTTGGCGTGTACAGTGTGTAATCTTGGACTCGTATCCTAATCGGACTTCTTTGCATGCAAGGCACCTAGAGTTCCTAAACGAGATTAGTGAGTTCCGCTGCCCTTGGCCTGACAGACCCCAGCACTGCTCCGGGGACTTGCCACCAAGACAAGGCAGACAGAGGGAGAGAGAGAAAGGGCATTTTGCACCGTCCTACTCAGGGCCCACAGACAAGAACCGGCGGCTCAGGCTGCCACTCGCTGGGTTTTACATTTATGCTTTGCTGCCCGCTGTTGCACCGTCCTACTCAGGGCCCACAGACAAGAACCGGCGGCTCAGGCTGCCACTCGCTGGTTTTTACATTTATGCTTTGCTGCCAGCTGCCTTAGGAAACTTTGCCTCTGCGAGCAGTTTGAGTGCGGCGAAGCCAGCAAACAGCATCTATACATCACAAGGTCTTTTTTGCTCGATGTAGGAAATGTTGTACTAATTCTTGCAAGAACATCGTCTCTACGCTGTAGACAGAGCTGGAGTTCTCTGGATGAGCCTTACTCAAGGCAGTAACTCTCAGCTCTTCAGAGTTAGATTCTTCAGGACTTAAGTGTGACATTGATGGGCTTTAATGGATTTTGCAAACAGCTAAAATCGGGTCTCCGCTCTCAAACGGCACAAGTTTCTAATTATGATTGCTAACTATAATTGACAATGGAAGACAACTTCCAGCTCTGCCTCAGAAAAGGGCGTGCATGGTAAAGTAGGAAAAGAGCTCTCGCTGCAAATGAACGTAGCCCTTCTATCGAGACACATTGTTTAAGGACCTTCTTCATAATTATTAAGCTTCCTTACTGTGCTGGAAACGGGCAGCATTTTCATAACAGCATTGGCCAAGAGGAATATCCATTGCTCATTACATTACATGCTGTTACCCAACAAGGTTTTTTAGTTCAGTGGAAACAACAAGGGAAAACCGGACTCTCTAGAGGCAGGGGAGGGAAGGAGAAATACGCAGCACCATTGGTTCTCACACTGGGAAGAGCTGGCAGGGCAGGAGAAGATCTTGTCCTGCTCGCTGCAACGATGATTAAAGCATTCTGTTGTGTCAGCATATTCTCAGTTTGTTAGTGCGAACTCTCAGCTGGCCATATCCTGCCAGATTTGCAAGCAAAGCCTGCCAAGCCATCTCAACAAAAATGTAGCTTTAAATATTATAAATGATGCTGCATTTTGCTGTGGAAATGTTTCCTGAAAAGGCTGTTCCAAAACATCCTTTATTGTTGGGGGAAGGGAGCAAAAGGGGCCTGGGAGAGGGAGGAGGGAGGAAAAAGAGCTACTTTTAATAGACCGTTTCTTTGGAGGCCAGGGATTCATTTCACATCATTCTATAAGACCAAATGGGTATTTTTCTTCCCAGTGACTATAAAACATAACAGTAATAATTTTGTATGTAAATTTTGGCAACTAAGCTGGGGGTGGGAGGAAGGGCAGAGGGCACCTTATTCTGTGAAGGATTGCAGGAGGGGATTTTGCAATTGATCCATCAGAAAAATCTTTTTGGTGGACATCTGCTCACTGGCAAAGGAGATCTCTCCTCTTCCTGTTACATTGCACAGAAATCCACAGCAGAGCAAATGAGGCAGCTCTCATAGCAAGGGCGAGGGTTGGCTTCCAGACCAGAAATAAGGATCTGGGTCTCCATGAGATAGCAGGGTAGTATCATCTCTATAGCAGGGTAGTTAGTATCTCTATAGCAGGGTAGTATCACCAACTGGCCCACAAAACCTCACCCAACCAGCAGCTCTTGTGAAACTTTGGTTGTTGGGTTTCCTTCTCTTCACCTGTACGACCCAGACCTGAACCACGAGAGCTAACCAACACGTAGAGTTCCCAACATTTGGGCAGACACACACACATCTTCAGAGCTGTTCAGATTTGATATTCCAGTTGTGTCCTGTTTGTGTGGGGAGTCCCCATCAGAAAGAACATTGTCTCACAAAACCCCACCACGGTTCCTTCTCCAACAAATGGACAGGAATGAGCAGAGTCCTGCAAGCAGAGGAGGATTCTGCTGTGCCCCATCCAACAGCCCACCCTAATGCGCAAAGAACAGATTCGTGGCAGCGTCTCTGAATCCAGGTTACACTTGCTATGTCTTAGCTGGACTTTAATCACAAGAGCTAGTAACTATTTAGCTGAACATTTCTACACATCTTTTACACTTCCTTTTTCTTCATACAATTTCCTGCATTTCACCTTTTTCACCAGACTATCAGAAATGGTGGGGGGTGGGGGGGTGG
>NW_010399843.1:0-241 GCF_000710305.1 Buceros rhinoceros silvestris
GGGGGGGGAGACCCGCATCTTCAAGCCCATCTCTGTGCAGACCATGTGGTGAGAGAGGCCTGGGCACGGGGGCGTGGGCACCGCCACGGGCACAGGGACATGGGCACCACCACGGGCACAGGGGACATGGGCATCACCATCACCACTGTGGGCATGGGAGACATGGGCACCGCCACGGGCACAGGGGACATGGGCATCACCATGGACATGGGCACCACCACGGGCCTGGGGGCCATTGGCA
>NW_010399843.1:571-821 GCF_000710305.1 Buceros rhinoceros silvestris
CAGGGAGGGTTTCGGCACATGATGGTGCCGGTGGAAGTGCCGGTGGTGATGCCAATGCCGGTGGCAGTGCCGGTGGCGATGCCGATGCCACTGGCATCGGTGGTGTTGCCGGTGGTGTTGCTGGCCGGTGGTGTTGCCAGCGCTGGTACCGGTGACAATGCTGTTGGCGGTGTCAGTGCTGGTACCGATGCCAGTGCTGTTGGCGGTACTGGTGCCGACGCCGGTGCCAATGCTGACGCTGGTGCCGTGC
>NW_010399844.1:0-215 GCF_000710305.1 Buceros rhinoceros silvestris
ATCTGCAGTTTGTTGCGGGCCCAATAGTCAAGGCTTCGTGGGAATATCTGTCTGGAAATCCAGCGATTCACTTGTTGTCCCGCGCACAGGCAGCGGGCTCCAGCTCTTCCCATGTTGCTCATGGAAACCGCCAGGATTTGGCCCCAGCTGAGCGAGCTCGAACTCTCCTCAGCAAATTAACACCGTCCCCAGTGAGACGGAGGTGAGGTCTCTGG
>NW_010399844.1:428-861 GCF_000710305.1 Buceros rhinoceros silvestris
TGGGGATTTCAAGGACAAGAGCTCACCAGAACCTGCCTTCGCCCCCAGGTCCGAACCGCTGGCCTTAGAAGACAACGAAAATTTAAATGTGCTGCCACATTTGCTGCCCTTTTCTCTGCGCCAGGTTTCGGGGCGGACTCCCCGGGTGAGCTGCGGTGACCGCGGTGAGACCAAGCAGCAGCTGGAGCAGGCAGCTCCGCCCGCTCCGAGTGCTAACCTGTAAACCGAGTCACTCCCACCGCACAGGAGTGCCCCTCGCAATCTGATTCTACGGTTTTTCCTGTTCCTGTTTAATTATTTCTTCCTGCATTACACCCAAACCACAGAGCAATCGGCACCGCAGGGGACGTGAGGACTGGCCTGGCCAGGACACGCCAGCACTGGGAGGGAACAGGGGGCACTTGCTGGGTCAAAAGACAAAGCGCAGACCTGC
>NW_010399844.1:1079-1465 GCF_000710305.1 Buceros rhinoceros silvestris
CCTGACACGGACACTGGGAAGGCAAATCCTGCCCCAGGGGTCCCACCAAAGCCACGTCGAAGCGGTGGCAGCCCAAGGGATGTGACTCTGGAGCAGGAAGGTGCACCAGCGTGGGAGGAGGGCTCGCGCTCTGCGCACAGGCTGGCTCCGCTGCTCCTGGCCGTGACTCACTTCGGACGCAATTTCCACAGGATCCGCCAGTGTCCGTGCAGGATCCGAAGCTCCACACCTCGAGCCCTGCGGCTCAGCCCGGTAATGATCGCACGTGGATGTCGCTGTTAATCACCGCCAGGCAGCACGACCCGCAGAGCAGCCGGGGCCGTGCTGCCGGTACCGCAGTGGCGACTCCCTTCCCCGCACCTGGAAAACCATCCGGAACAACTGGT
>NW_010399844.1:1650-1898 GCF_000710305.1 Buceros rhinoceros silvestris
CTTCCCCCCTGCCGGGGAGCTGCGGCAGCCACAGGCACTCTTCCTCTCCTCCTCTCCTCCTCTCCTCTTCCTCTCCTCTGGACAGTGCCCAGTTTCTGTTGCTAACATCTGGAGCACGTAATAAGCACCCAAAGAGCCCAGCGCTGCGATAACGAGGTTATGGCAACACCGCAATGACTCGATCGGCCCCACACCCGCAGCCCTGGCGAGAGAGGCAGGAAGGGGCCAAGGGCAGGAGCCAATTCCAG
>NW_010399845.1:0-826 GCF_000710305.1 Buceros rhinoceros silvestris
GGCTCCCTGCTGGCATTTGCCTTTTTTGCACCTAGCTTGGCCCCGAGCTGGGCCCCAGCAGAAAGCGTCCCCCACCCTGCCTTGAGAGTGGCGGGTCCAGGGCGGAAGGGCAGGTTCTCACTGCTCCCCGGCACAGCCAGCTCCTACCACAACACTCACAGCCTTCCTCCAGTGCAGACCCCGGCGAGACTGGGGCCCCTCCCGCCTCCTCCAGAGCCCTCCCACCTGTACGCCCACCCTGATGACGGGAAACAGCTCTCCTGCAGTCCCTCAGGGCAGGGACTGTCCCAAGCTCACAGTGAGAAGAGGGCGAGACAGGCCCCAAGGCCCAGCCAGTGGAAGCTCTTCTGTGTTAAGAAGGGGCAGGCACCACACTGCCGCCATGCTGGGCTCCATGGGTGACAGCAGAGATGGGCCAGGCCCTGCCTGTGGGCACCCAGGCATGTCTCTTCTCATCATTTCACTGCTCCAGCAGTGCCGGAAAGGACGTGAGCTCTCACCTGGCTGGCAGCAGCTTCGGCAGAGGGGGTGCGCTCGGTTCGGTGGTCTGGGGGGTGCCCTGGCAGGGGTCTCTCCACAGGAGAGTTCCTCCGGCGGTAGAAGAGGACGTACGCGTATCTGGTTACCACCTGGCTCTCGTCCACGGTGGTGACTGTGCTGTCGTCGAAGAGCCGCCAGCCTGAGCAGAGAGAAGGGTTAAGCAAGGAGGCAGCGAGCAGCTCCAGAAGGAGGGGTGGGTGGCGAGGCCAGCAGATCCTCACCCACGTCGCTGCGCTGGCTGGTCTTGTCGTTGGGCAGGCGGGGGGACGCCGTGTAGTGCCCCCCC
>NW_010399845.1:925-1336 GCF_000710305.1 Buceros rhinoceros silvestris
TTCTTGTCGTTGGGCAGGCGGGCGTACGCCGTGTAGTGCCCCCCAATCATGCCTCCGTAGTGGTTGATCACAGCGTACAGGTCGTACATTGGCAGCTGCTGCTCGCCCTTCCGGCCAATGCAGAACTTGCTCAGGTCCAGGCTCCTGGGGAGAGACACGAGGACAGCCGAGGTGGTCAGCGTTTGGCAGGGAGAGACACGGCAAGCAGTGTCAACGCGGGCACTTCATCCCCCAGGCTCTCACCGGACAGGGAAGTCCACCATGTCGTTGATCTTGTCCCTCCAAATGAAGCTGCGGAAGGAGAAGCGCTTGAGCTGGATGATGAGGACGTTGGGCAGCCGCCACAGCATCAGCTGCTTGGAGGCCTCGCGGTGCTGCTTGCACTTGGGGCAGTACCTGGGGGAAGCGCCT
>NW_010399845.1:1656-10823 GCF_000710305.1 Buceros rhinoceros silvestris
AGGGAAGGCCAGCCCACGGCTCCTGGCTGCCGGAAGGATGGTGTGCAGGCCTTGGTGGCTCCTGGGAAACCCCTGCTGCCACCCAGACCCACTGGCTGGAACCCACACTGCTGCCTGCCTCACCATGCTTCCTCTGGGGCCAGGACTTCAGGCTTGGTGAAGAGATTGAGGCACTGCTCCAGCGTGAAGTGGCCAGCCCGTGCTGCTTCACTGGCTGAGCCTCTGGCTGCCGGAAGGATGGTGTGCAGGCCTTGGTGGCTCCTGGGAAACCCCTGCTGCCACCCAGACCCACTGGCTGGAACCCACACTGCTGCCTGCCTCACCATGCTTCCTCTGGGGCCAGGACTTCAGGCTTGGTGAAGAGATTGAGGCACTGCTCCAGCGTGAAGTGGCCAGCCCGTGCTGCTTCACTGGCTGAGCCTGGGTCCTCCATGCACTCCAGCTCCTTGGACTCCACCAACACAAATTCCTTGAGGCGCTCATTGTTCTTCCATACCAGGGCGAGGGAGCAGTCATCTGTCAGCTCCAGAGGGGTGTCACCTGTGAAGGGGCACAGACCTCACACCCCTGTCCCACCAGGCCACCTTGCTGGGGCTAGAAGCTGTCTTGTCCATCCTGGCTCGATATGGAGAGCACGCAGCACTGCCAGGAAAAGACAGACACCCCATGGCCAGATTCACCACCCCAGGGCAACGGGGCCCCCCGGTCAGCAAGGGGCAAGGCTGGCACAGCCCCTCTCAGCAGCACCTATGTAACCAGCACTGGATGCGGGCATCCCACTCAGACAAGAGCTGACCCAGAGAGCACAGCCCCACTGCGGATGCAGGAGGTTGAAGGGAATTGGTCTAACTGCTGAGGAGAGCAGGAGCTTCCGTGCAGCAGTGCCCTGCCTTCCCCTGTGCCAGAAGCAGCTTTCACTGTCCAGCCTGGGGCCACTGTCACATCCGGGTTCACCTTGTGCCAGGCAGCCTTGGCACCCTGGCCAGGCAGATCCACCACCCTGCTAGAGGTCACAAGGAATCAAGGTGATGCTTTTCGAGGCTCTGAGCTCACCTTTATCTTCCAGCTTGTGCTCTCGGTTGGCAGCATCGATTTTGTTGATATAGAACTGCGTGGCACGGGCACTCAGCGAGTCTGGAGTGTGTTGGTACCCAGGGATGGCAGCTGTGGACAAGCAGGGACAGATCTGAGGTGGCACTGCCTGTCTGCCCTGTGTAGGGGCCAAGAATTTGGAGTGCCCCCACCCCCACCTCACATGCTACAGGCCTTGCAGGGACAACCACGTGCCCCGTGTCCTTGACTATTTTTAGCAGGCGTCTGCCCCTGGCAAGCTGTGCTCCTCTGCCTGCGTTGCCCCTTCACTGCACATTGCTGCCATCCTGAGACGAGTGCCTGGAAACGTGACAGCTGGGCAGCTGAGCGAGAGGCTGCTCCCGTGCAGCTGAGTCAGAGTGAGGGAAACGCTGCTCTCGCAGCCCTGAGGGGCTCAGCCCTCCCACAGGACTTGGAAGCTTCTGCCAGTCCCTGCCTTCCCACCCCTCCCACAACAACACAACACTCCTGCCTCTTTCCTCATCAGGCCTCTGCTCTGCCCCACGGGCCCTGCCAGGGCAGGGCAGAGCGTGGGCAGGCAGGCATTTCAGGTGGGGCAGCACCGCAAAAACACAGCTCCCAGGGCCTCATTTATGTCCCAAGGGTCTCTTGGGCCAAGCTCGCACAGGGATGCTGCAGCGGGATGTCACCCCAAGGAGGGAGACTTGCTCCTGTTTTGTCTGAGGGCTGCCCAAGACGTGGTTAGCACCACAGCACCTCTTACCTTCTGGCTTGAGGGCTCTCTCATAGGATGGCTCCTTCTCGCAACAGCTGTCGCCCTGCGACTCCATGTGCTCAGAGAAGCCCGAGTCCAAGCTCAGCAGAGAACTCCTGGTTGCCAGGACCTTGCTTCGGACAGTGTCAGAGTCCCCCACCTCCGAGTGCAGTTCAGGCACAGCCGGTGAGAGCGGGGGCTCCTGCAGGAGGCTGGAAGCCTTGTCCTCATCCCCCAGCTCAGAGGTGGAGGTGGCTGCTGCACAGCTGCTCTTGGCCAGGGGCTCCAGCTTGTCCGGGAGCAGAGGCTGCAGCCCCTGCTCCGGCGACATCCGGCCCAGCTGGAACGGAGGCTGGAACACGCTGACAGAGTACCTGGGCAAGGAGGTGGCAGTCAGAGCCGAACAGGTACAGGACTGAGCTCAGTCCTGGAGCAGAAGCACCCTCCTTCCCTGGGCCCTCACCTTGCGTAGCCCTCCAGCAGCTGGGCCAGACGGGCGTAGGTGAGACGGGACTCTGGCACGCTGATGAGGAAGGGGAAACCGATGTTCTCGGGGCGGCACAAAGCCTTGTGGTCTGGCCAGTGTGTTTTCTGACATGCCCTGTAACATATACGGCCCTGGCTGAACCCAGCACCTGCGAGCACCCTGGGCGGGAGGAGCCTGGCAGGGCCAAGAGGGGTGTGCTGGAGGCAAGGGCAGCGCCGCAAGCCAGACTGGCTCCCTCCCAAAGGCCAGGCCCACCCCAGCCCACCTCCTCCCAGTGGGTTGAGCTCTCCCATGCAGCCCTTCAAGGCAGGAGACTCTCCTTCCCTGACAAGCACCAAGCCAACTCACACATTGCAGTAACCGACTCGATAGCACCTCGTGCAGCGCTTGAGCTTCTCGTCCTCTGCCAGCTGCTTCTTCTGGCAGGCTGCACACTTGGCGACGGGGCCGCTAGGCACCTGTGGACGCTGCCGGAGAAAGGACCCATTGGGCAGGGAAGGGCATGCGGGCAGGACAAGGCAGCCTCGGTTGGCATCCATGCTCACTGCAGCTTGTCACCCTCGAGTGCAGCTCTCCCCCTGCAGCGCAGCCCCACCTGCAGGCTCCCTCTGTGCCTTCCAGTAATCCCAATATCCCTCTTACCTGCTGGACCTGCAGCTCCACCACCCGCTCCTTGGCCAGCTCTGGGGACAGCACCTCGAAGCAGAGCAGCAAGTCCGTGGGGGAGACCGTGTCCAGTGAGTTGGACGGCAGAAACATACGGTGGAAGCGATTCTTGATCACCTGCCAGGAAAGCAGGGGAGTAGGGCCATGGGAGGGCTGCCCCTCTCCTGAGAAAGGCACAGACCCCAGCCTCACAGCAAGGGGAGGGTGGATAGCCCTTGCCCTGCTGCAGTGGTGCAGCCCTCCTGAGCAGGGATCTGCCCAGCAGCACCCAGCTGCCACCCCTGGACAAAACCTGACCTGTGGACACATTGGATGTGGGCAAAGCAACTGTTGGTGGCCCTACTCCCTGCAGAGCTGTGGGAGCCAGGGCACCCCAAAGAGCAGCCCACGGCTTGCTCTCCAGCTCGAGCACTCTCACCTCTGCCAGGCGCAGGTTCTCTGGTTTCACACGCACACTGTGGGCCACCGAGTCAAGAACCTCCATGGCACTGGAGTTCTCCTTGCTGATACTCACAAGGAACTGCCATCAAGAAAGTGTCACATCAGTCACATCATACCAAGGCCTGTGGACCCTTACTTAACACAAGGCTCAGCCTGCTGGCACATGAGCAGCTGCCTGGGTCACCTCCAGGAGCTCGTTCAGGCTCCTTCCCCAGAGAAAATGGTGTCCTTTACCTTGATGGGTTTCTTGTGTGGCTCCTTTGCAAAGTAGTAGACAGTCAGCACCTTCTGCTTCTGCGGGAGGGGCACGGGGAGGTACAGGAAGGGGTCAAAGGTGATGGACACCTGCAGGTGTGAAAGCACACTCAGTTACAGGAAGTGCTGGCAGCTGAGATCAACAGGACAGCAGCCCCAGCAGCTCCAAGATCCAGTCTTGCCCTGTGACTCTGAGGGTCGGGAGCCTGCTGCTGCGCAGCCAGGACAGGGACAGAGCCTCCAGGGCTGCCCTACCTTGGAACACACTGGGCACACCAGTTTGGATTTGTACTGGCCCTGGAAGAGGTCCACGATAAAAGAGTCGTTCCTCATCTTGTGTCGCTGCCAGGCCTCCTCAGCTACCACCTGCAGGGAGAAAGGGCTCAGCACTATGCTAAAAACCCAGGCCAGGGCAGCTCTCGGAAGAGGCATCCTCACCTCGTCAGGCCTCCCATCCGAGTCAACAGTCTCTGTGTAGGGCTTGTTCTGGATGCGGTTGAGGTCCTCGTGCAGGCCATCGAGCAGGAAGGCCATGAACTCCTGAGCATCGTGTTGGGCATAGCCAGTGAACTGGCTGGCCTTGCTGGCCACGATTGCCTGGGGGGAGCACAGTAGTCAGGGCTGTCCAGCAGCACCGGCTGCCCCACGCACAGATCCTAGCAGCACCCACCTTGCTCTCCAGGGCATTGGCAGGGCAGCCAGGTGCCCCCCGAGGAGTGCTGGGAACCCACAGCAGCTCCCGTGGCCCTACCTTCAGCTTGGAGGGCTGGAAGGCATGGTGCGTGCCCTTCCACAGCGCTCGCAGCAGCATGGCAAAGCCAATGGCCAGGCGTCCCCCCGTCCCCAGTGGGTTGTTGCAGTTGATTTCTGACTCGAAGGACCGATCTGTAAGAGATGCAGGAAAGCGAGGGTGGCCACTGGCTGCACCGCCCGAGCTGCAGGGCTCTGTGGGGCTCCCAGCGCGGGCTCACCATGGAAGTAGTCGCGCAGTTCCCGGGTGTTGGACAGAGACTGGATGACGCTGTTCATGAAGCAGGTGTTGCCCAGGTGCACCAGCCCTGTGAAGCCAGGCAGGCAGACCTTCTTCTTCTCGTCCTCATCCTCGTCGTCCTCCACGCTCTCAGTGCTCACCGGGCTGTGTGTCATCGGTGGTACCATGCACGTCGGTTTGGGCTGCCAAAGCAGAGACAGGTGTCAGGGTGCTGTGCTCAGGGGGTGTCTCTGGGAACACCAGGGGAACCCGAAAGCCCCAGACACCTCCAGAGAGGGCTGGAGCCATCACACCATCTCCCACCAGGCTGGGATAGACAGGCCAATCGCTGCCCCGGTCTGCCAACTATGACCAAGGCGTGCCAACTCCTCCTCTAGGAACAGTTTGCCAATCCCTAGAGCAACACTGAGGAGGTGGGGTCCCACAAGAGGGACAAGTGGGCCCCCCCTTTCCACGCACCCAGGTCAAATCCAGCATGATCCCGCTCACCGATGGGATGTGCGGCTCTTGCTTCACTGCCACATGCTCTGGAGCCGTACGGGCTGCCACGCCATCCAGACCCCCATCTTCCACACGCGGCTTCTCTTTGTCGCTGGCTCGGGCCTCCTCCTTGCTGGACAGGGGATGCTGGTTACTGCCTGGGGGGTTCTTGTCCAGAGGGGTAGGGCCTGTAGGCATGGCAACCTTTGCACCACCCACTGCACCTTAAAAAGGGGGAAGGGTGGGCCTGTGGTTAGCAGCACCGCGCGCTGCCCCCAATGGGGCTGAGCCGCTCGGTCCACGCTCACGCACAAGCTATCTCCTACCCCTCTTCCCCATAAGCACGGGGAACAGCGGTGCCCTTCCCTTAGCACTTGGCTTGCCCTGACCCACATCCCTCCTGCCTGCACCCACTCAGTGCCTCTCCTTGATCACAACCCCACACCTGAGGATCCAGCAGCCTCTGGCAGCTGCCAGTGGTGAGGAGGGCCTGTGCCCCACCAGGTGTGACAGGCAGGCAGACAAGAAGGCAGGGTGCAGACCTCGTGTGGCTGGGGCCTCCAGCCCGCCCCAGCGCTGGCTCTGGCGTTTCTTCAGGCAGACGTCGATGCGAGACACTGTGAAGTTGTATGTACACTGGTCTGGCTCAATAAGGTTCCTGCAAGACATGCAGTGAGTCAGGGGTACCCCAGACCTCCCCCAGCAGCCTCAGACATGCCAAAGCCTCTGCAAGGCAGGGCCGTGGCCTCCAGAAGTAGAGACCTGGCTAGCACCAATCCCTAGGTGGAGACCTGGCAAAGCAGGGCAGGAGCCCTCAAGCCTGGTCACACTGAGCACACAGAGCCTGGCAGGTCCATTCTGCTTGGCTCCACATGTGCCCTCCCACTGGACATTCTGCCCAAAGTGCACGCAGGCTGCTCTGGCTCTGTCCCCAAGGCCTCTAGAATAGGCTGGGGGAACTGTGGGCAAGGAGGCATTGGGATCTCCAGCCCTGCAAGCCACCAGCAGAGCCAAGGCAGCCCAGGCATGGGGCATTGGGGCAGCACAGTGTCAGGGGACCCCCTGGAGCAGAAGTGAGCATTCCCTGCAGGGAATGGCTCCTGCTTCAGCTCTGCACCCTTCGCTCCCTTGCCTCTGTGTGGGCAAGAAGGATGGGAGACATACCTGAGCTTCACCTGCCACCGGAACACTGTGTGGGGCCCGCAGCCAGGATGGAGGCGAAGGAAGTTTGCGTCACTGCAAAGAAATTGGGAGTGAATGAGAAGTGAGCGAGTAGCTCGGCTACAGACGGAAGCTCTGCACCAGCCTGGCACCATCCTGAGGCATGTACCTTGTCTGGAACACCAGTGTGAAGTCTTGCTCCCGGAACAACACCTTGGATGTCTCCTTGTGGATCTCCTTCACGTAGACATGCACCACCACCAGGTCATTACCCTTCTCGTATGAGTCATTCTTGACAAAGGACAGGCTCACAAAAGGCTCTGGCTCTGAGCGAGAAAAGATGAGGAGAGAGACATTACCCTTCTTGCACACCAAGGTAGGCTGACCCAGGAGAGGTCCCGAGCACATGGACCTTCCTGACCAGGCAGACTCCTGGGCTCCAGCCACTCACCATCAGCTGCTGCTTCCAGAGCCACGTCATCCTTGGACCAGTCCCGCTTCTCACTGTCTCTGCCCAAGGAAGAGGTGGCTGCTGGAACTGCCTTGGAGCTCTCTCCCAGGACAGGCGTGCAATCCCGGCCCCGCAAGGCCTCAGTGGGGTTCCCTGGCTGCAAGACCCTCTTCTCCACACAGGTGGCCACTCGGTGAGGGAAGACCTCTGTGGTAGCCGCAAGAGATGGCATCTCCACGGGAACAGTCTCCTTGGCCAAAGCCACAGCCTTTCAAGACAGAGGGACACGGTGAAAAACAGACTCCGCCATCCCTGAACTGTGCTGGCCCACCCTCTGTGACTCCACATCACCTGCTTCCCCCACACAGCCCACGTTCAGCTCAGCACAGCAACCACAGGGTCCACCACCACAGCCAGGCCCACGCCAGGTCTCAGCACCACCCGCGGGACCCTGAAGCCCATCTCATTGGCAGGGATGGGTGCCTGTGCACGGGACAAGGGAGCAGGGGTGCCCCGGTCAGCCAGGTGCTCAGGTACCTTCTCCAGTGGCGGTGCAAGGTCTGCGAGGGCCGTGGGTGCATCAACCTGGCTGGCTCTGCCATTGCGGCGGCTGCCTGACTGTCCTCCCGCTGTGCCCTTTGCTGGGCTCCACGCTGCCAGTGACCCTGGCATTCAGCTCCTCCTCAGCGGGAGCCACTTTGAGGTATACTGCCCGCTTGGCACTGGGGCCGCTTTGTGTCCCTGGGCTGGCTGGGCTTTTCCCTCCCAGGACCTCGCTTCTTCCCGGAGTGCGCTTGGGGTTGGAGGGCTCCCGCCGGGGCCTGGGTGGGTCTGCGACTTCAGCCCTCGGCTCCTCAGGGGCCAGTTCTGCAGAAGCAGCCTTCTCCTTCCCGTTCTCCCAGCACATGGCTCCTTTGGCTGGCTCTTTGGGTCCGTCTTTCCTTCTCTTCTGTGAAAAGCAGTGCAGCACAGTGGGAAGGTATCCACGTAGCAGCACCTCTTGTACTCTCTGCCAGCCCCTCACCCTCACTCCCCAGTTCCAGAGCATGCTGGGGGTCTGCTCCAGAACCTGGAGGCTATGTGGCAGGCAGAAACAGGGGTATGATGACACCCACCTCCCTGGGGCAGGCAGCTGGCCCACTGCCCTCACACAGCACATTGATGCAGGATGTGCCCCATGCTGCTCCCTGGGCAGCTCAAGAGCGGAGAGTGAAACCCTCGCTCCAGCTCCCCTGGGCTCTGTAAGCTCCCTCAAAAGGCAGATCCTCCCCTCCTCACCAGAAGCGAAGACCAGGTATGGAGTGGGATCTTCTTCTGAAGCACGAGCTGTAGAAAGTTGCCCTTCTTACACTGGACCTTGCTGCAGGAGCTCTCAATCTCCTCGTAGAACTGACAGCTCCACTGGCGCCCGTCTGCAAGCAGAGGGGGACCAGCACCTCAGGCAGCTCTCCAGACAGCTGTCGCCCAACCCACAGCCCCCTTCCACCTGCCCCAAGGATCAAGGGAGCTCTCATCCAGAGCCAGGGAGGCAGCAGGCAGGCTGCCACCATACCCCAGGAGCCTTCAGCCAGCTGCCCTGGATTTGCTTTGTACATCTGGCTGGCTTCTTCCCAGAGGGAAGGCCCTGGGCCTCCCTGCTCTCAGGGACACAGTTGCTTTTCCAAGGGATACTCAGGGCCGACTCAGTCATCCCAGCAAGCAGGGGACAGAGACATATGAGCACAGCAGCGGGCACTTGTTCACCTGGCACAGAGGCCAGCTCCTGCCCTCCCCAGCTCTACACGCCCTTCTACAAGGCTCTCGTATCGGCCCTGACTGCTGGCTGAAGCTGTGCCAGCTGACAGGAGGGCATTGCCTCGGAAGGAAAGGTTTTCTGCCTGCCTGGATTGGCCCCACGTCTAGTCCAGAGCTGTGCCAAGCCCTGCTGGAGAAACGCCTGCAACAGTTGCTCCATTCCCTGTACCTGGTAGCTTGACTACACAGTCTGTGTCGGTGAAAGCAGCATCCACATCCTCCACCTTCAGAGCTCCACTGCCCAAGTTCAGCTTGACGATGATCTCGTCAGCATTCTGCTTCCAGTCCAGCAGCAGCTCTGGGAAGAGGGAGGGAAGCATCACCCACTTGCTGGGGCATGAGCCTGCAGTGTCCGCTCCTTGGCTGGGGAGCATGAGCCCAAACACATGCTCGGTTCAAGGTCAATGCAGGGGACACAGATCATGCCACTTAAACAATACACTGGTGACCTGCTCTCATCAGACAGGCCACAAACAACAGCACGTGTCGCAGCAGGGCAGGGGAATCCCGGTGGGAACCGGGGAGATCAGAGAGGCAGTGCTTCTCTCATGCCCGTCGCATCCAGCCGTGGTGGTTGGAAGAAGGAGCGGCTCCTACCAACTGCAAAGCGCCTGCTGCTTTCCCATGGAATGAG
>NW_010399845.1:10903-11194 GCF_000710305.1 Buceros rhinoceros silvestris
AAGCGCCTGCTGCTTCCCAATGGAAGGAGGAAGCCACAGAATTACTCTGAGGGATTCAAGTGGACTCTGGCCACAATCAGAAAGTGCATATGCAAATGAAGCAGCCCAGAAGCACTGTACTAACAGGGACATGGGCAGGCCTGCCACGCTGGGCATGAACATAGCTACAGGGAGAGAACGGGGCAGCAGTATTGCTCCACTGCAGGTGGAACCTCCTCCAGGCCCCTGCCAGGCTCCAGGACTGGCCCTGGGGTGTCCTGGAGCCTTCAAGGCAAAAAGGTGAATTACGTC
>NW_010399845.1:11299-14702 GCF_000710305.1 Buceros rhinoceros silvestris
CCAGCCAGCAGCCCCCGCTGGGTGACTCGGCGCCCGGCTCAGAAACGAGCAGGACGGAGGCCGGCAGCAAGGCAGTGCAGGGCTGTGCTCAGGGGACACCCAGGGAGGAAGCTGCCCAGGGCCCCTTCCTCACAGACAGCCCCTCCAGCCATGTGCACCTTCCCCACCCTGGGAAGGCCGCACCGTGTGCGGACAAACGCTGGGGCGAGGCAGCGCTCAGGTTAGTTCTGCTCGGTGCCAGACAACAGGATGAGAACAAGGCGAGAGCTTCAGACCCCTTGGCAAGGGCACTGGTGGCCGTGCAGGGGCAGCTGGCGCACACCTTGACTTACCCTCCTCTGGGTCCTTCTCCCGGGTGGTCTCAGCCTGCTCGAGCTCAGGGCGAGACACTGGTGGGCAGAGAAGGAGAGCGCGGGCAGGTCTGTCACTGTGTCACCTCAGAGCGTGGGCCAGCACGCTAGTGCCCAGCTTTCACCCACCACCTCCTTCCCTGAACCTCCGACCAGCCCTGGCACCCTGTCTGTGCTCCTCATTTCCCTCCTCTGTTCCTCACACCTCTCCCTTCCCCAACGCCCTGCGTGCAGCTCCACAGCAGGTCGGCCTCTAGGACAGCTGCTCTGGGCCGCACCAGCATATCCCAGCACCACAGCAGAGGCAACACAACACTGCACCACGCAGAGAGCGCTGCATTGAGACACATCCCAGTGGTATGTGGGCTGTGTGCCCCTGCAGCACACCAGGTCCTTGGCCTCCAACTGTGCAGAGGAGTCCTGCCTTCATCTGACAGGGAGACCCTGATGTTGGGTTGTGCTCAAACCAGTTCTGCTGTAACGAGAGGACCACGTGGCCCAGCTGCACTTTAACATTCCCGATCCTGCACAAGCTGCCAAAGTCTGTGGCCAAAACCTCCTTCTAGATCAGGATGTTGGGTAACCAAAGCGACCTGACACCTAATCCCTGCTCCCTGCAGGATCACCTCTGACAGCCAGAAGTGTCTCAGGGCCTGCTCCACCCCGTGAGCTCTGCTGGGCAAGGGGCTCAAAGCAACAGCACCTTGCCCTGGAGCAGAAAAACAGCAGCAACGAGAGCTGTGATCTCCACCCTGGAATGCTCGAAGGGCTGTCACTACTTCCCTTGACCAGCAACAAACTAGTAAAAACTTTGCTGACCACCACAGGTCACACTGGTGGGGCTGGCAGTGTGGGAAGGGCTGCAGCAGCACTGCCTGGATGACATACGGTTTGCTCTGGCCCCTCGCCACTCCTGCACAGAGGGGACGGAGACAGCACGGCTGCACCATCACCCCCAGGAAGGAAGGAGCGCCACCGTGTCAGACGGTGTGGAGGGTCAGGCCTTAGCGAAGACACAGCACACCCCTCACGCAAGAGAAGGTACGATGCTGCACTCCCTGCACTGTGGGACTTTGCACTGGAGACTGCAGCCAGCCACTCCAGCACAGGCCTCAGCAAGCGCTCGTTCACCTTGGCCTATAAAACACCCCGTGATTTTGAGGTTACAGCGGTCGTAATGGAGCAGGCGCAGAAATCCAGGGCCACAGGACCTGATGACCTGATGCCTGTGACCTGCCTGATACTCCTGAAGCATCGTTTTTGTCATCGGACACACAGCAGCTACAGAGGGAATTACTCCACAAGAACTGTCTCACCTGATCCATACCTCGCCCTGACACAGGAGCCAGAGCACCAGCACCACCCGCAGGCCCCGCACTTGGCGGGTGCTGCCACCACCTGTGTGCTGCCTCGCAGCGTCTGGTCTCGGGAAGGGGATGGGGAAGCAGTACAGTCTCCAGCTGCAGAAGCACCTGCTGGCTTCAGTCCGACTCCCTCAGGATCAGGGCAGCTCAGCCCGAGCAAAAAAGCAAAGTCTAGAAACAACCTCCGAGGCCAGTGCTGGGCTTAGACTAACAAGGCCACAGGCCTGACCTTCCTCACAGAGCTGGGGTTAAGCAGTGCCCGAAGGAAGGAGGTTACAGGTCCAGGGAGGACGCTGTGCTGAAGAGGATCCCACATCACACGGGTTACCATCAGCTGCAGGAAGCGATTAGTTAAATCTGCTTATCCTGCAGCAGATGGCTGCGAGGCCCCACCCTGCAGAGATGAGAAACCACGGGCCTGCTCATCGCAACACTGGTGAGGGGCTCTCACCTTCCTTGCTCTCTTGGTTGGCTCGATCCTTCTGCTTCTTCTTGTTGGTGGCGTCATCCAAGCCCCGAGACACTCTCCTCTGGCCAGGGGCATTGGTGCTGCTGGACATCTTCAGCCGTTTGGAGGACACAAACGGCCCGCCGGGGTCGGTGATGGAGTCTGGGTCAGGGGTGCGACGTTTTCTTCCTGGCCCAGCTATCTTGGCGACTCTTTGTGGTCAAACTCTCTGGCAAGGAACTAGTGGCCTAAAGAGAGGAGAGAGTGAGTGTGGCAGGAGGTGGAGAAGGCTCAACAGCATCAGGATCTGCTCTCTGCCCCAGTGCTGGGCCCTCCCAGAGCCAGTGCCCTCGTACAACCTTTCCTGGGGTGTTTACGGAAAGCCCCACGCAGCGCTGGGTGAGGAAATCTGCCTCATCACAGCTATTACAACACTTACTGCCAAAAGCACGGGCTTGTCAATGCTCCCAAGACACAACCAGGGGTCTTTTGTACAAGAAACACATTAAAAACCTCGAAAGCAATTTTCACGCTCACGGCTCCCACTACAGACATACTGGCTCAGAAGAGCCATCAGCACTAACGATACCCGGAGGCAGAGCTGAGGGCAAGAACAACCCGATCTGCAAAATCGAGCCTCCAGGGTCAATGGGGGCAGCCAGCTATTTCAGTCAAACGTGCCCCGTGTAAGAGGGCAGGAACGGGAGCAAGGAACGCCCTAAGAAGGAAGAAAGGGGAGAGGCAGGAGCCTGGGACAGTCTCCCGTGACAGATGAGAGCAGAGCTCACTGGCAAGAGGAGAGTTCCTCCCCCTCCACCCATCAGCTGGGAGCTTAAACAGTACCTCGCACATTCATCTCCCCACCGGTTTACAGACAGCGTCAGCGGGGCCTGGCCTGGAAACAGGACACCCGGGGAGAGGTCAGGGCGGGCAGGGCGCTCACCCCTGTCCCCTTAGACATGCTCCTCCGCAGGGTTTGGGAGCTGCTGGCCTGGCGGGCTACTCTCAGTTTCTCGCTCTCCAGTTTCGCCCTTAGGTGTTCACTGCTTGGACAGAGGAGAGCTGGAACAACCCGCTGAGAAAGGGCCTGGTCGGGAAGGCAGGGAGCCAGAACGGCTTCCTCCCTCGCTGCCCTGCCTGCGCGCTCTGAGCCGGCAATGTTCACCGGGCTGCAGGGGTGTGAGCTCAGCCGCTCAGATATTCCCCATCCCCAGGTGCCAGCAGCCCCCAGCAGCTCCCTG
>NW_010399845.1:14805-16998 GCF_000710305.1 Buceros rhinoceros silvestris
GCCCTGTGCAGACTGACACCCCACCCCACAGCCCTGCTCCCGTCTGGGGGCACAGAGCTGAGCTCAATAGCACCTTGGTCTAGTCCAGCTCCACTAAGCCTGCTTCTCCCTCGGCGGGAGGCAAGCTGTGCCCTCGGGAACCCCCTGTCCTGCCTTCACCCACGTACCAAGTACGGACCCCAAAGCTCTGCTCAGGCACGGCGGGGGGCTGGAGGCACCTCCAAGGGAAGGGCTTGGCCAGAGGGAACATGCTGTCGGCTCTATGCTGCCCACCCCACGCTGACAGGACACTTGTGTTCTAGAAATGCTCAGGGCAACAAGCAGCCACAAACTGCAAAGGACCCCAGAGAGCAAAGTGGTCCCACCCTGCCCTCAGCTCTGGTAAGCCCAGCCCCGCCACCCCCAAACCCCTTCTCCTCAGGCCAACCCACCTCTGTAACCAAGAGCCACTGAAGCCAAGCTCGAGTGCGGAGTCCAGCCCGGCTGCCTGGTAGAGACAGCTCCCGCCACTCAGGAGACGGGGACCCTGCACAGTGCACAGCACCGGCCTCAGGAAGCTGGATAGAATGTGGGAGCACAGCACTGCCACCCCCAAGCTGCTCCATGCGCTGGGTCTCCCCGGGATGGAGCAGCACCTCTGGCTGCAGAGGGAAGTGGAAGGGCCCCTCGTGGTGGGGAGCATGGCTGTGGTTCACAGTGCCAGGCCTCTGACACCAGCACACGCTGCTGCGCAACTCTGGTCCCCACCAACACCCAAAGAGGTCAGCTACAAGTGCTTTCCAGTGCCGAGAAAGATAACCTGGGCTTGGCAAACACAGGAAAGCATTTTTTGCTGAATTTCTTTCGCCTCTAGGGTGAGAGCCTCAGGGGTGGGAGACAAGAAGCAGCGACTGCTTCACACAGGCCCAGGCAAGGCTCCATTGCCTCCCTCCTGCATCTCCCAAGGGGCAGGAAGGATGACAGTAAGCTCTGAGAAGGGTCCTGGAGGGCTGAGAAAGGATCATCCTCTGCCTGAGAAGGGGTAAGGAGGAGAGCCAAGGCTGTGTCTGCTGTCACTCCTCTGGGAGAAGCCTCCTGTTCTCAGGCCTCGCTGAGGGCTCGGCTCCCTCGGGTGCTTTGCTGACAGTTATTCCTAACAGCAGGCAGAACCAAGCACGGCTGGAACTCTGCCCGATTCCAGCTGCCAAACTGATGGCAGCCTGAGGCCGCTGTGGGCAGCACCGGGGCTCTGGAGCAGGCAAAGCACAAGCTATTCCCTTCTACCTATTCTAATCCCTGAAGCTTTCTGTCTCTCTGCCATCAGGAAACGTGCAGCCAGGTAGGGTGCTCAGCCCCTGGGTGCAGCAGGACACAGAGGTTTTGGCATCATTGGTGCTGGCACTGGGGGAGCTGCTGCAGGGGAGAGATGGGGAAAGGTCACCCCACCTGGATGCCAGCACCCGATGGGCTGGGTGCTGCGCAAAACCTCACACAACGCTTCTCTGAGTGTGGAAAGCCTGTCCGTGCTGCCGAGAGAGGAGCTCCCTCCCCACCCTCTGCTCTCCAGGTGTGCCAGCGTGAGCACCCACATCTGCAGCGCATACAGGGTCAAGACGGCAGCCAGCACAAAATTGCCTTCTGCCGAGTTTGTCTTACCGTAGAGCAGTTCCTCACCTCCGCTCACACTGGGGCTGCACAATCGCTTTCACTAGCCAGAGGAAAGGGAGAACTCGGGAATGGGAGCAAGGGGCTGGGTAGAAGGGCCACCCCCTCCCACAGCAGCACCAGACTGCAGGTGCTCAAATGCTCAGGGAACAACAGAAGGGGCACGAGACAACGCAATGTGCCCCCTGTATTTGGCACAGAAAGAAGAGGACCTGTAGTTCTGGCCTGCAGTGTCCAAACCCTTTACTGGGGTAGTTGTGGCGAAGGCTGCCTATCCCTCAGCCTCACCATTCCCCAGACTTTGGCTCCTCCATGTCCTGAACACAGCTGACAGAAGCCTTCCCCTCCTTGTGTGCGCAAGTACTTTTGCCACCTTCTGCCCCTGGTCCCCCCAGGGGATCAGAAATCTCAAGAGCCAAGCTCATCTCTTTTCAGCTTCTCAGCGTGTCTGAGGCACAGGCTGAGCCGGGGCAGGCACCCGGCGCTACCACACACAACGCCTCCAGCCCGCGTGGAAACCACCGTGTCCCCAAAGCGCCGCGACAGCAG
>NW_010399846.1:0-37188 GCF_000710305.1 Buceros rhinoceros silvestris
TATATATTATATTAATATATATATATTAACAAGTAGGACTTGGATTATAAATGTTCACAGTTCAGGAAACTAAATATTATTCCCCATGAAACCCTAACATGGGCTTTTACTCTCCTTTTAACATGCAGAAAGCAAAAGCTTGCTTTTCAGCAACAGTATTTTCCTAACTCCTGTACCTCCTTAAAACCTGATGTTACATGCGTGATGAACAACTACTTGTTCTGCAAGCAAATAAATGAAATGCAGAATATTTCACCACCATGAAGGAACAAATTAAATAAAAGGGAAAAACGTCACTGAAAAACTGCCTCTAAAATAATAAAATAGGCTTATAAATTGCTTTACATATAGATCTTTCTGAATAGACTGTACTTAGTCCAATTTTTCCCCAAAGTTAAACCCACAAAAAGCAAGTAAGATCAGGACCAGAAAACAAAGACAAAAGTCCTCAGTGAGACAAAAGTCAAATCCTAATTTTGTTCTTTGGTCCTGTGTGAGGATTATGCAAGCTGGCATACCTAACAGCTTTACTACAAGGGCACTATATAGCAGGCAGCATCCAGGATGTGATGAATACCCTGCTAATAATTAACATCATACGTGAAGCTAAGATAAGCAATAGAGTATTACATACAGGATATAGAAAATATATATAAAGTAAAATAAACCCAAGACTAAGGCAGTAAAAATCTAAGCTGAATTATATAGCAACTGCTGGACAACATTCGGTGCGTCGTGGCAGAGAACTGATGGCAGGGCATTCCTTGTAAATTCAAACAGAAGTATTTCTCACAATGACAAAATTGAAAGATAGAGTAAAGCTGGCATGACATTGCTTCTAGCCTGATTTTATTGATATTTACTAATTAACACAATATTCATTCACTTTCATTCATGGCTTGGCTTCACAGATGAAGATTTGGGAAGGGCTTTACCCACGCTTACTGCAAGTGTGCTGATGGCTGAAAAGGCCAATGCGGGATAGGCAAGTCCGGTTGCAAAGAGCACAGCGGAAGGTCTCCTTGGGTGGTACAGTCGAGGCACAGTTCTTTCTGCATTGTCTTTTCTCCTCGAGACTGATTCTACGTGTGCTCTCAAAGGAGACAGCAGCGTTATGTATGGTGTGTCTCCAAATCTCCCGATGGGAGGCCAGGGTGGACCACTGATGGTGGTCAATATGGCCAAGGCTGATTAGATCTTATACAAAAGGCATAAGAAAATAGCTACAGAAAATAAGCAACTATACCAAACAGCCTGTCATTTCCTTTTTCATAAATTGCTATTATTTAATCACCTTTCTTCCAAATTACTATTTCCAACTGAAGAGCAGTTAAATGAGAATCTCATATCATCTATGAGTTACTACTATAAGCAATATTTTAGAGCTCCTGAAAATTATGGAATATTAAGAGATGTCAAAATTACATTTCTTGCACAGAGATTTAAGAGAGAGCTTTAAGAACTGCGTCCTTTGCCAAAGACATTAGCATTCAAGTTAAACTCTCACTAGCAAGCCTACCTCATTAAGAGTACCTTTTTTTAAAGAGCACATCATGCTAGAAGCAAAACGCAAGTCTGGACTCAGAAATGGCATAAACATCACGGCTGTCATTTTGTTACCCACTTCCTTACTTTGCCTTAAAGCTGCACATAGATCACCCCCAGGTACCTTTATTCTTTTCTCTTCCGCCGTACACTCCGCTAACCCTTCAGTCGCTCTACAAATCTCACCTTTCAGCTTCCCTTGTTTTCATTTCCGTATTTTTTTACTTTGCTGCCCAAACTATTTGGAGTGCCTTCTGCACTCATGCTGCACACCAGGTACTGCGTGACTCATTCAAACCTGTCCTGGGGATTCACCGGTTTTAAAAAAAGCCTCAGAAATAATAAACTACCAGCAAAACCCGATCTCTCTGAAGTGTCATTGTCCGAAGTTTCATAGGGACTCCTCATCCGTGATTTAGTATAGACGAGAGAGCCCTGGAGGCAAGAGCGGAGTAATTTATAACATAATTAAGAAAACCAACTGCATTATACTAATTCATTTTTCAAAGAGATATCCTGAGATACTGGCACATATCACTCACCCAAATCTGCAAACAATATGTTATCTATCAAAAACAGGTAACTGTCAGAGAAGGTAACTTCTCAGTACATGTATGCATGCAGGGCACTCGGTAATCCGGTCCACTCACAGCCATGTTTCACAAAACCAGCACAGTCAGGGCAGTTTAAACACCTAATTTACAGGTGTTTAAGGTAATCCTGCTGGCATTTTCTTTAAACGCTTCTAGTAACCGTTTTCACCCACTACAGGGTGCAGCACACAGAGACCTCAGAAGTTAGCATGTCAGTTTACATGCTGGCAGATGCAAAGCAGGCCCTAAGAGTCTGCCTGGGACAACACGGGGTGGGTGTCACAGCATGGCGTGGTGGGGAGGCACCATCAGCATCCACTGAAAAAGATACCCCAGGAAGTCAGAGGCCTCATCTGAGACAGAGCTCCAGACAGAGGGTGCTGTCACCCAGGACTCAGTCTGCAGGGTGACACTGGCCGCACAGTGGGAGACACAGTCTGGTTAGGGCACCGAGTCGCCAGGGAAAGGAGCTGTGGAAGGCAATGAATGGACACACTTGTATTGTGTGTCACTATTGTATTGTGCACAATTGTATTGTGCCACACTACTTGCTAATGTAGACATTGTCATCTGAGGAGTTAGTTTTTCCATTTCAGCAGATGAAAAGGAGCACTAGGACATAAACCCTGACTTCTTGTGGCTGACAAACTTTGTCCAAAGATAGAAATAGATGTCACCTGCCTGCAAGACTGAACGTGTACATTCTCAGTAGAGCTATGCAGAAGTCTTTTTGCCCTTCATAACAGTTCCTGCACATCCAAAACAAAACCAACAAAGCAGCACGTTGCCCACCTCAGGTCCTCCTGAACTGGAGAACTCCAAAAGGGAGAGAAAAGCAATAAAGAAATGTGAAGTGCAGGTCCACAACAAAGTCAGGTGACAGTTCATTCACTGTTTTTAAACCTTCTGCTCTATAGGTAGTCGGGTAAACAGGAGTTATTTGAAAGAGCCAGATTGTGAGACTTCATTAAAAGTGTTGGCCCACTCAACTGAACACTGAAGAGAGATACTAGTGTTACACACTGTTGTGTAACTCTCTGCACAAAGGCCCACATAGCATCTCCAAAACCTTCTGTAACAGGAAAACGCCTGCAACTGCCAAGAAAGCCACCTCTGCACACATAGGAACCATTTCATCTTGTTACCAAAAGGACACCATTTCTTCTGCAGTTCTCTTCAGTATACAACCTAACCTGGTAACAAACCTGTGCACCTCTGGTTTTACTTTCTGCACAGCTAGGTACCAAGGCTGATCGTGCTAACAGAAAGTACTAAGCGGGAAGGAAGACAAGAGCCTGGTCATCGGCATTTCCTGAACACAGATATTCGTAACTTGTCAGGAGTAAGTGATCTGCAGATTGTGCACAGGAGACTGCCCTTCTCCTCATCAAGCCACACACTACATAGCAGCTTCTGGAGATGAAGCACCCTAGAAGAACACTGCTTTAACAGCCACGGCTCTTTCTCTTTTGAAGATTTACAAGATTACAGGTTTTCTGAGCCCATATCAGGAAACCATATAAACCAATGCAAAGAATACGTTTATTTTAAAAACAAAACGAACACCATATTTAAAACGCCTAACACTAACCTCAACTCACATTGAAAAATAAAAGCACACTCCTCAGAAAGTTCCAATCTGGATTAATCTTTTATGGATTGGATACTCCATCTGCTGCTACTTCAGGGAAAAACCTAGCTGCTCAGCTGATCATCCTACCTACTGTAAGGCTACACTCCTTCACAAAACTTCAAGGTAAACCTCCTTCTAACACAGAACTTACCAATGGCCTTTGTGTAATGTCTGGCTCCAAGTAACAGCTCTGGAGCTCTGTACCAGAATGTCACCACAACTGGATCTAAGTCTGCCAATGGCTTCAAAGGTGAGTTGAACAATCTTGCAAAACCCATATCAGCTGGGGTGGGGGAGAAAAAAAAAAAAAGAACATTTAAATATTTAATACAAATAAATCAGAATTTAACAGCATTGCCAAAAAAAGCAACTACAGCAAAAGCTCAAAAACATTTAAATTTACAAATCAAAATTTCTAAGAAAGCAACAAGTTATTCATACCAATACTGGGCCAAATTTATCTAAGGCTAAATTCCAGTTACTTTGTTTATAAGACTATGAAGTAGTTATAGTCTTATGTAGTTAAGAGTCTTATGACTTTTAAGTGTTTTCATCATGGCACTGTAAAACTTTGCATAACACAGATGCCTGTTTATTTAACTAGAACTGTAACGCAAACCTGGTTAACTCAAGTCAATATTAGTAGGTCTCTAATGTACACTTTCTCTTTTATTTTTATACATGTTTACAACACTGTGAGCCCTTGTGACTGCTTAGGTTGATATAAGCTGCAAAGCCAAAATGACTGCAGTGTAGATTTGTTTGCACTGGTTTTCAAAGCATGCCTCCTACTTGAGTTGGAGGAACAAAATCCAGATTCAGAACTGGGAATTAATGAAATCAGTGAGTGTACACTTTAACTGTAAGCATTCATTTTCTAAAACCCAAAAATTCTCTCCAGAAACAACCTTGTAAGAATTGCTAGACAGGAAAGGAAAAAATTCTGGTGTATATTCAAAACACATTTTAATCCAAGTCTGAACCTTATCTTCTACTCAACTTCGCCTAACTCAACTTCTGCTTCCACAGTTTATGAATGTATCATTTTCTTGCAGTTATCCTTACTAATACAAGCATATGAATCAAAATTGGTTAGCTGAACATTTCGAAATACAACTCAAGTTCATAAATAGAAAAGAGGTTCCAGTATTTTACTGCTCCTGATGATTGCCACATGCTTTATTAAATAAAAGGTTATATCCACACAACTAAGGCTGATGATCTGCATAGGCGATTAGATTTTGGATAAAGACCATCACAGTCGCATGTGTTTCCCATCTTGATGCCAAACAGCCTTTTGCACAGCAAACCTTTGAACCTCTACAAACACATGCATTGATGTTGTTAATGTAGAAATAATTAAGAACAAATGCAATTAACAATGTTATACTCACTAATCACAGTAGAAGTCAAAAGAGCCCTGGCCATAGCCATTGTTCTATGTGCTCACCACTTTCTTGTTTCTTACAGATGCTTTTGTCTCTCCAGATACCCTCAGCAAGCTTTATAAGCGTTTAACAATATGATTGGAATCTTTAAGCTTGTAAACCCAGTGAATGAGATTCAAAATTGAACTACACATTGTGCATACGTGCACTCAAAGAATAACGAAGATTTGTTTCTATCTTACAGTGAAGGGGGAATTTAAGACATTTCTTCATTGTACAATGACATTTTCTCAAGATGTTTACCTATTTTAACTCTTCCTCTTTCGGGACCTTCACCCATTACCAGAATGTTTGCTGGTTTCTGGAAAACAAAGGCAGAATATTTAGTTGGCAAACCTTTGATGATTATTTTCAAGAATAATAAAAATACATCTATTTTACACTAAAACATTTCGACAAATACCCTTACAAGTCTAGAATTACCATACCTTCAAGTTTTGTTGACATTTACTTTTTATTCCTAGCTACCAACTTCACAGTTAGAAAAATAGTAAAGTCCTTTGACATTCCAGAGTAAGAAACGCAATCTAATTAGATTTGCATTTCTGGTTTTGCCCGAATGATCACAGTCATTGGCAAGATTATCTTCTACAGAAAAATTTTATACCAGGCTAACATTTACGCTACAGATCAACAATCTGGCAAGAACGACTTTTGTTGAAAATTATGCCCAATGTGGGTATGCAATGCACGGATGAGAGCTGCTGTTGTTACCATCATCTCTAACTAGAGCTGTGCTTGGTTTTAGCATATGGATTATAAAAATCACATTGGCAAAAGCATATTTTCCCACAAAGCAAGGTGACTTCATGCTGTGAGAATTCACGTAAACCAGAAGCATCCAGGGACAGGCACATCCTCAAGCTTTTGACAGTGTAGACAGCAGCTTTACAAGCAGAACAAAACCTTTATAGGCATTTTATGCAATCTGCAGTTGTTCATAACCAGCTGCTCGTGAACACCATATAAAATCTGCACATGACATCATGGCAATTGTTCTGCAATTAGCAGCTAGGTTCCCTCAGACATCAACAGTCATTCCTTGGAAGCTTTGCCCCTATTGTGTTAACAGCTGTAAAGAAGTAAACAAGATTGAAAACATTAAGTGAGTTGAATGAAGAGATGCCTAACAAAGTTTCAAAGCAGACTTTCTGGAAGGTTCACAAAAATCCCTAATGCCTGAATAGGTCTGTTCAAGCAGGATTTGTTCAAGAATCTGAAAGAGGTGTCCAGAAAGCCAGCATCGGAATCTCACTTAACTTTTCAGTCCTAACACTTGCCACTATTTACCTGAAATGAGACACTCAAACTAGGGTTACTCATTTGGCTCAAAATCGCAAATCCGAATTTGCTCTTTTGAATACGCAAACCAAACAAAAAACAAAGAGCAGCATTACTTCACCTATTCTTTCTCCTTCTCCCCAGGAAGCTGATCCTCCTTCCCGCCTCACTCCCAGTGCTAAACATTGCTTATTCCCTGGCTTCAGCCACCACTTCTCTTTCCAGACACCTCTTTTACTCCTTCTTTAATCTCAGGACAATTCTCAGTGCCATTCCTGAGTTCTCATTCCCAAAAATACTTATGGAACCCTTCAAGAGGGAATATGCATTCCCTTCTTGGAGAATGCAATAGCTATTTTAATTGATCTTGAATTAACACTCACCAGCAAATCTAGGAAAGATACAGATGATGCTTGCATTTTAGCTAATAGTTAATGATAATGAAATCAACACTTTGAGGCAACTCATCAAACCCTGGTTTTACATTTACTTATTCCCCTGAATTAATATTCTGGAGAACAGAACAATCCTGTTCTGTGGATTCTGAAACCAGGCAACAAGGGAAGCATTCCAGATTCCTTGTTGGAATTATTCCCTAAACTCCTGCCTAGGAACCTTGATGGAGAGTTGAGTATGAATCAAAACCACCTTTACACTCAGGATTGGATTCTAGGCACTATAAAAGGTGTTTATTTGTCTAGTGAACAGAACTGATAAAAATGTGGTTTACTGCACTGATTTCTAGGTTAGCTTTTTTCTAGAGAAGAATTACGTTGTAAGAAATAAACTGCATAATACCAGGAAATGTACTAAAATAAAATCTAAATTCTAAGCAGACAGAGCGGCATTCTCAAAACATCTCAAGATTCATACTCGATCTGTAATGATAACGAGATTCTTCAAGCAGCAATTTCTTCACAGAAAAAGAAAGGACTGTTTTATCTGCTGACATTAACCACAATATTCACAAAACAGTTTCCCACAGAAGGGACCTCTGGAGATCAAGTCAACACCCTGCTTTGAGCAGGGTCAACTACAGCAGGTTGCTCATGCCTGAGTCCAGTCAGGTTTTAAACATGTCCAGTGATGGAGATTCCACAGCCTCCCTGCGAAACCTCTTCCAGTGTCTGACCACTCTCACAGTAAAAAAAAAGGTTTCTTTGTACATTTAATTTATGTTCATTGCTCTTGTCCTGTCACTGTACAGCACTGAGAAGAGTCTGGCTCAGTTTCTTTATTCCCACTTACTAGGTATGAATACACAGCGGGAAGAACCCGCCCGAACCCTCTCTTCTTGAGGCTGAACAGCTCCAGCTCCTTCAGCCTCAGAAAAACACTCCGAACCCCTAAGCAAGCTAGTGTCCCTATACATCAATGGGATACACTGGCTTAGAACCTACAGAAGCAAGGGACTTGCCCATTTAGGTATCTTTAAGCCAAAGTGTTTTGAAGAGATGCTCCATTCAAAATTTAAATCCATACTAACACGTAATCCATTGGGGATCAGAACTCTGCTCGGACAGCCAGCAGAGAAGCACACTGATTTATAAATTTACCAGATTACGTATCTGTTAGCTCTTGTGCATCTCTCTACCTGAAAGAATCATGGGGGGAAGAGAGAAGGAAAACAGAGAAGAAAGAAAGCATGAAACAATTTGAAGACTTAGTTTTATTTCCGAAGGAGCAAATACTTCTCCCAAGGCACCACCACCACTGTGTGGAGACAGGAGGCATTTCACGGATGGGGTCCTGATGCCTGCAGGGTGCCCACTGATCTGCAGACCGCAGTCTCAATAACAGCTTGCACAGTGACAGCTTCCTGTGAGGTGAGTAGTCTTGATTCAAACCTGTTTAAGTCAGAAGGAGAACACATCCAAACTGCTTATTTTGCACATGAGGAAATTAACCTCTTGGTTATCAGCTGCTAAAAAGATAAGCACTTTCAGGGTTCCTCTTGCTAATCAGAGCTGTTCTGGTTAGGAAACCATTTTCAACTCTGTATATGCTGAACCAGGCGAAGAGTCCAACTAACCCCATAGGACCCATCCTTCTGAGGTGAGACAAAGGATACCCAGCTCCTGTGTCCATGGGTTTTTATTTAATAAAAATAAACATATTTAGTGAAGCTTAAAACATAGGTCACGTGTTTTGTGGTTGTTTCATATAATAACGGCTTAAATGCTGTAAAGTAAAACTCCTCAACCCCCAAAGCCTTCACCATACACAAGCCACGCTGAGAGCAACTCAACCCTCACGGAGCCAGGTTTGCTTTCTCGGGGTCTCAGTTAAATGAGCAGCACTGACAGCAGAAGACCTTCAGGTACTCAGATATGGAGGAAAGACTTTGGGTTATTTGAGAGGTATTAAATGGCATCAGAAACTCTCAGAAAAGCAGACAGAGAACATTTCCATCATGAGGTAAGAGAACTACTGCTAAGGGGAATGCAAACGACTTCTGCTTTTTGGAGAAGGGAGAACATGTTACGTACTGTAACATGGGTACATATGTTTTAAGTACCAAAACATTTTACTCTATAATCTCTTAATAGTCTACTATCTCAGACTCTCAGTCCAGTATTATAGTTTCTGAACAGCTGCAAAAATCAGATTAAAAAGTGGAAATCCGAGAAATTAGAAAGCCTCGTACCTCTTTTACGTTCAGGCTACATTCAGGTTATAAGCACTGGTCTAATTCCTGAAACAAATCTTACTGCTGACCGTGTGATAAAGACAATGGGGTCTTAAGTGGAAGAAAACATGAGGGCTAAAGAAGCTAAGAGACCAAAATCTGACATGCACTTGAAGTAAACCATGTCATTCTTCAAGAGGACAGACTTGTGTTCAAGAACGTTTGAAAATCTCCACTTAAAATTAAAAGCTAACTCCTTAGTGAAGGGTTTGCCTCACCACTACACTTCTGAGCCAGTTACCTCCCAATTAATACCTTCTCTATTTTCCTCGAGCCCTCCCATTGCTTAGAACACAAAATACCAGATGGGAAGCACAGCAATGCTGCTGCATCTCCACCTATCTAGTTGCCATAGAAACAACAGAAACAGTGAAGAGTTGGGAGTCTTGCATTTAAGACTAGCTATAAAAATGAACAGACAAATCCCTGCTGAGGAATGCAGTTGAGGTTTGACTGTCTACAGAACATTTGCAAAAAGAGCAAGGTCAACAGCAGCAAACAACTGGAGAAACAAAACTTTAAATACCTGCAAAAAAGGATGTAGATGGCAATAATTTAATGGGTTCTTGACAAGTAATAAGCATGGATAATGTTATTTACTTTTCTACATCAGTGGGAGTGTGGGGATAAAGCAATTACCAGATCTGGCTGGGAGAGAAATTAAAGTCTTGGGCTAAAAAGTATGTATTTGTAAATAATAGAAGTATCATGAATGGGACGGATGGATCTCCATGTTATCTTAATCAATATGCTTCCTTAAATATGTAGAGAGTGCATTAGAATAAGGGTTGAAGAAAAAGAAACCATCTATGGTTTTGAAAGCACATAATGGGTCAAAACAGGAACAACAGCCTAACAATAGATGGCAATACTTTAGTTTTAATGGTTATTGTTGTTATCTCCTCAGTCACAGCTGTGACACAATTCTTAAGAGCTTTGGTGCAGAATTACATTCCTGTGAGAAAACGTCCATACACCATTCTTTATTGTTTACATCCAAACAAATGTGTTTCCCTTTTGGAATGTGTCACTGGACAGAGAATAACCTGAAATTAAGAGGCTTCTATTGTACAAGACATTGCAAGTCTTTCAGATAAAAGCTGTCCCCACAATTACAGAAACTGAATTGTGGTGAGGTCTTTTCAAGCCTCCATTATTTAAAACAGCACTTGTAAACAGCGCAGTGTTGATACATTGATGCGCTTTCAATTCACAAGCCAAAACCAACAGTAGTGGTGATTTTGTCTCAGCTTTTAGCACGCTGCTTTACAGATGACAGCGGCCCTGAGATGACAGCGTTCCACTCTGTGGGCACTGCTCTGAAGACCACCAAGCCTTTAAATTCAAGATTAAGAGGGAGCTGCAGCCTGTTCACAAAAGTTTGCAAAGAAAGCTTCTGCCCTCATCCACAAGCAATGTAGGCACTGTCCTGCCTTAAGTCACTGCGATTCAAACCAGGACATTGTTTTCAGATAACCATTTCATTTCAGATAACCACTGATAACCGTTGACATAATGAAGGCAGGAGTTAAAAAAGAAATGGCTCTAAGAAGAATTTATTATGCACTGCAAACCTCCAAATCATCATCCCTTCCATTCGCATGGCTTCCATATATTGAAAACCATATAGAAAATTTGTTAACACTTCCCTCTCCTTTTTTAGAAAATGTTTTGTCAACATTTTTCTGATACTGAAGCACTAGACAGAAGTATTCCACATAGAGTAACATATCTTCACACCTGCTTCTCTTTACAAGCCTCACATACTGTGAACTCACATTAGTCACCACTCTGATTACACAGCACCTTCAACTTGTTTTTTTCAGCTGTTATCCTTAACTTTACCAAAAAAAAGTGTTTAATCATATTTTTTGCCCAGATGTATAAATCCATGCAACCTTCTTCTATTGCTTTTCTACTCTGTTAAAACAATTGACCTTGCAAAGCAATACAGTCAACAAATGTGATCAATATATTTATCATTTAATTCAAATCTATAATGTTTCTACAGGTGTTACCAAATTGAGCAAGGTCAAAAATAAAGCTGATTCCTATGGCACATGATCTAAAAGGGCAGGAGAATCACGAGGAATGCAAAATGCTTTGACAAAATACATCATTCAAATGAAAACAGAACTGGTTTAAGTCTTAGTAAGGAGAAAAAAAAGAGAGGCAGATACATTAAGTAAATATATGGCAACACAGGAAGCAAAGAGTATCACATAAAGCTTTTATAGCTAAATTTAAAAAAAAAAAACAGTCCAGAAGTTTTTGCAATAAAAAATGGAAATACAAACAAGTGCAAATACATGAAATTTTACAGCTAAATGGCTCCAGATTCTTATCTTTAAAGTTGAAAATAGAGTTGCTACGCTACATTTTAATATCATCAGAGGAACACCAGTGACAACAAAAACATTTTCAAATGTATTCATAGCATGTAGGAAACTAAATTTAATGCATATAAATATACCTGTTAATATGATAATACACATATAGTAACAGTTACTTTTATCTCTACTCTTGCTTCTTATAAAAATAACTGAAAAATGAAACATATTCAGAACTGGTACAGACATGGAAGTGTGTGCCATTGTTCGAGAGGAAAAAAAATCTTTTGCATAATTCTGAGAGATAGAAACTGTGGATTCCATCATAAACCATGGTGACAGATTATGTTGGAGACATATATTTCATAGCTGCTGCAAAATAATCATTAATTCCAGATACCAGATATTCTAACAGCAACCAGAAGTGTAGAATTTACCTCAAGCTCTGGAAGCGATGGTAAGTAGCTAGAAGTAGGAACAAACTGTACAGAAGGTATCTGAAGTATTTCTTTGGAATGCCTTAGATAAAGAGTTTGGTCAAACACATTCCTTGCCTGTGTATGTTACACGTTGAGAAGGTAAATGTGCTGTTTTCATAGTGAAACCAGCTATCAGAGAAACCTCTTTGTGTTTAAATATTCTTATACAACTCCTCTACGCACAGAAAGCAAAAGAAAGCAGAAATACTAGAGCTATGTCTACAGCGCAATCACAGATCTGCACAGGATAAAAAAAAAAACAAACAAGAGTCCCTTAAAAAAGGCTATCCAGCCTCCAAAGTTGTGACTCTACAGGCTTCACTACAGACTGATTTAAAGCAATCCACGATTCTGCATACTCGCTGGAGAACCAGTCAAAATCATGCAGAGCTTAGCGCTGGAGGGGACCTCTGGAGGTCACTTGGGAGCTCAAAATAGGGAGCTCACCCTGCTCAAAACAGTCAGCTTCAAAATTAAAACTGACTTTGAAGCTGCTTCAGGTGGCTGAGCGTCACATCGAAGGGAGCTGCAGCTCTCCAAGGCCAGAGATTCCACAGCCTTTCTGGGGGGTAGCCCCTCGACTGTCCAACCGCTCTCACGAGGAAAAATAGTTTCCCACCACCTAATCAAAATGTCTCCGGGGGAAATGTGCCCCTTACTCTGCATACTTCTCAAAATAGTTTAACCTTCTCTACAACCTCCCGTTATGCAGTATAAGTCCACTCTGAAAAGTTGAAGTAGTGCAGCAGCAGTAAAGCTGACGCCCGCAGAGCCGTCTCCGTCACCCCGTTACGCTCCCATCACACCTCTGGCTGAACAGGCACACAGCTATACTTTCAACACTGGAAACAGTACTCCAGATGACAGAGACGGTCCCAAAGTCCAGAGTCTGGAACATACTCACTGCAAATGTTATTTTACCATGGAAAAAACAAGATTCCGCCCCCCCTTCTTTTTAACCAAATCATATTTAATCACATCTAGACAAACATCTAGTACGTTCTATTCCAGTTTCTACGCTTTCAGTTACTCTCATGCATAACCATCCTTAGGATAGTGAAATCAGTGTCAGGTGAAATACTCATTTCTCTGGTTTACTTCACTTTTCATAGGTTGGATGTTCTCTTGAGAGGTAATTAAGCACATACCTCAATTGACATTAATTCTTTAAATCCACTCCTCTCAGTCCTATCCAGGCACTCCTCAGAAATGCCCAAAACATCCATGTTCCTTTCAAGAACGCTCTGCTTCAAAATCAATTTGAAAACATGGTTTCTTAGGCAACTAGAAAATATATTTAATTTACAAACTCAAGGTGTTGAAACAGGAAAAGACTATTTACCAACCTCTATTCCCTGGTTAATCAACGGACAATACAGTTGCAGTTATGTCACTGAAAATGGACTGCAACCACAGGGGGCAATGTGAAAGAAGAACAATCACAAGAGGAGAATATAATTCTGGGCTACATAAGAGTTCAGAAATGAAACAATCTTCCTTTCACACACCATTTCTTTCAGGTTTCTTGTGGCTGACAGAGCATTAAATTACTTACTGCATGACATAAATAAAAACTCCAGACAACTTTGGACGCGAGACGGTGCTTCTGTTATAACAATCTTCAAAATGTACTAGCGCACCAGTGGGCTCATCCCCATCAATGACAATGCAGTTCAAGTGAAAAAGAAAAGAATGAAAAAAACTTCACATAAGGAGAATGCCAAAACATTTGACACAAATTAAAATTTTATGTTGCTATGCAACATTATCCAAAGCATTCCGCTGGTGCTAGTGCTGCAATAGCATACTTGAACTTAAAATGTTACACGCAACCTTGAGTAGGACAAAGGAGGAGGAAAGACGGAAACAAAGAGAAAAACATGATCATAAATTATCAATGAAAAATAAAATGTCGTAAAGCAAAGATTTAAATAATACACAGAATTCACATTGTCCCTGGGATTTTCAACACATTACAGTACACACTCCAGCAAAACTCCCACGAAGCTACTCGGCCATCATCTCGGGCCCTGTCTTTAGACCTTGCCTGGGCTCTTTGGGAGCATCAAGCATAGCACGGGACAAGACCAACTGCTCAACCTGTGCCATCCCACCTCTGAGCAATGCAGATGTGCAAGGCCATCATGCATGGGACCTGAAGAAAGATGGACCTCAGAAATAACCTGGAAAAATGGTCTGCTTTTTAGTATAATACGAAGAGGAAATGAAGGAATAAATTTCACTCCATAAAAACACAGTCAAACTCTTTCTCTCTGTTGTACCTTCAAGAGACATCCTGGAGGCCCCAAGACACTGCAGTCCAGCCAAGCCTATGCATCTCTGCCATCAAGTCCTCATTAGATATTATTCACAGGTGATTTTTATTCAGGGCAACTACCCAAAGGCAATAAACTGAGAAGATATTTGCACATGTGAAACATTACATAGACTGCTACTTTCTTCACCTTTTTCAAGACAAAAGCTGAGAGGCTGTAAGTCTGACAGAACACTAACAGAAGAAAGCCTACGACTGTACTAAGCTTAGGACTAGAATTTTGAGAGTAGGGGGAAATGAGGTGATGCCATTCTCACCCGTTCCCGCTGTCGGATCTCTGTGCTTAACTGCATTACCTTGTTTCTGTCGCAGCAGCGTAAAAATTAGTTACCACAATTGCTGTATCTGGTAATTCTTTCAGTTGCAGCACTGAATTCCACCATTGCCGAATCCTGGTATTTGTTTTTATATTATTCTAACTACTCCTCTAGGGTCATTAGACAGGAGGATGAAGCCTCGGGACAAATGACTGAAAGTGAGACTGCTGACACTGTCATAAAACATTTTGTTAATTGCCATTCATAAAGTATCTTTGGCAGTAAAACTCCAACACCTCCACTCCCCTGACAGTCAGACAGAGTCAAAGAATTAACAAAGCTTTTCTGATGGCAAGAAATAATATAGTACCAAACGAACAGATATAAATGTAACCCCTTTTCAATACAAACCAGCTTCTGTTGGATAGCTTAGATTGATTGAATTCAGCAGAAGTACTGGAAGCCCTTTAATGGAAATTTCAAACAAGAAAAAGAGTAAGAAAAAGGTGGCATGATATAGAGAGGTTAATTCCGAGTTGAGTGGGTCTTAAGAGTCCCTATTTGTCTGCACACGGACATGGGAATACAGCTTAAGGGCCTCAGAACTATGGAACACATTTCTTTTATTATTTTAGGGTATGAACTTCTAGTAAGATTTACAAGAGCAATAAATGCATACATTGTTTTACAGTATTTTAACTATCAAAAGTTTGTCTAATAATATTTCGTATTGTTTCATTAACTCTTGTCAGTTTATTACATACATCATTTTGTAGCATTAGCCACTTCTCATATATGCTCTCTTCCCATGCTTATGATCTCAAAGGGAAAAAACTGATGAAGACCTATCTCTTGTCCTGCTTCTTCGATGCTGAGTCTAAAGACTGGCAAATCTAACCTTTATATGAGCAATTTACAGGTCTGTTATACTATAGCATTGACTTCTTTTTTGTGTGTAAATAATTTACGACGTAACCCAAATCTTTCTATAATGCTTCCCAGAGTATCTTTTTGAAGCAAGCTGTTGGCTTCCAGTATTTGCAGGGATAAGTTATGTGACCGTGAGCTCTCTGACTCACCATCCAGTTACCACATTCTACACCACTTACCAACGTATCAGCTGAGGCAGCACAACCTCACGTTGACAGCCATGGACTGCAAAGCTAGCAGATGCCCGAGGTACCACTGCCCACATTCTTTACAAACGACGTTAAGCAAAATATACCCTTTAAAACTCATCCTAACAGAAGTTCTTTCTCTAGTTTATCATCATCACTTTGTTCGCCTCAAGCCCCAGATTAAAGCTCTCTCCAGTCAGTTCTTAAGTGAAGCTGTTCCCTCGCTCCTTGGTTTCCTGACTTTTAGGGGACCCTCAGGCCCACTCAGGCTCTGATTTTTAAGGAGCCAAGAAGCAGTGGCCAGGTTCTTTAGTAACTGGATTTCAGACCCAGTCTTGTAACACAGTCAGAGAAAACCAATTCTCTCAGTTTCCCCTTGAAGGATATCTCCAGGTGTCTCCATCTGAACAAGCAGCCATAGAGCTTTTAAAACAACCAGTACCCGCTGCCTGCCTAGGGCATGCTGTAACTGTAGTAACAACTGCTCGATTTAATTTCCACTGTTATTCAGAAGCAGAACTGTTTCACAACAATAACCAGCATTCACAGGAGAGCAGAATTCCCTCACCATCTCAAGAGCTGTCCTGCATCACGCAGCCCACAGCTCCACAACCAAACCCCTGAAAGCAGGACTCCTAGGTAGCTGGTGTGCTTTGCCCCTGCGCCAACAGCCTGCTCTTGTGCTCAAGGTGCTCTGTCTTGGCTGGGCTGCACGGGTTCCTTTGGATCCAAAGGTGCTAATGAGTTTGTATGAGGCAGTGAACCTAACAGGAGACATAGCAAAAAATTTCTGGATACGCTGCCATACCAGGATTTGAAACTAGTCTTCAGTACTAACTTTTACAGCTAGTAAAAGACCAATAGGCTACGACGATCCCCTTAAGTCTTTTCAGACTGTTCATGTAGGAGAAAAAGTGAGGCAGAGGTAACACAGGATGTTCTTAGAGATAGACTCCTAAGTTACAACATTTCTACTTGCTTTCTGAAGCATCAAAGATTTATCCATTAGCTGCCAGTTTTAGATACTCACCCACACAAATGAGATTAAGAGATATTAGGTAGCACATGTGCATGTGTTTAGGTTAATGATGACTTTATAATGTTTCTCAATACCAAGTATTTTTAATGTACACACCCTCCATAACATTTTGAAAAATACTTTCTTCCCTTTCTGCTCATTTCATCAGTAAACGGCATGGAAAGGAGCCTAACGTTTAGCTGGCATTCAAATTTTTATTATATTTGTTCTGTAGTACAAGCTCCAATCTTCACTGCAGCATAAACCCAGTCTGACAATAAAGGTCTGCACGGTCTAGATCTGAATGAAGAATTGAGGACCTAATGTTTAAATCAATAGTAATTCAGAATTACCAGCACCTCAAAACCATTCAAAACCTTTTCATCAAGACAATTCTTCAGACAAATTAAAGATCATGTGCTTAAGCAGAATTTCTACTAGTTCAAAATTATTTGCTAACAGGCCAGGCAGGAAGAGAACTTGGAGAACGGTAACCAGAGAGATTCTTTCAAGCAAAGACCTACCCATAAAACACCAGGGATAGCAGGAGCAAGGGACAGAGAGCAAGGGAAGTGTCTGTAGCCACAGGCATAGCTGGTGGAGGCTGGGAAAGGTATACAAGCAACAGAAAGAAAATTGGCTCAGAATACAGAGGTTGAAAACATGAAGTCGGTTCAAGAAAAGAAAAACTGTTTAAAGTTAATATTTCATACACCAATTAAAAAGTTATGGAGAGCACAAACTATGTGAAGAGTCTCAAGCATTTATCCCAGTTACTTAGCTGCTATGTGCATAGTCCAAGATAGTGAAGTTTCTTGTGCCGGGTAAGAGAAATACTTTTGTTTCTCAGATACCACAGTATTTACACAGCTTGATAAATATTAATTTTCAGTAAAAATTAAAAAAACAGTTTCACTTTGTAGAATGGCATTTGTAATTTGTGTTTTAGTGTCAACAGTCACAGCCTAAGACGAGCTGGATGTAAAGGCTGTAAGTACTGTTATGTACCCTGTCATCTTGGGCACGAGAAGAATTTCTCCCTACCCTTAACTGCTTCTACAGTTTCCTCGTTTTCGCTCAGGAAAACATCATTTCCTTATCCAGAAGAGCATTTCTTCCTGCAGAATCCTTTGCAGCCATTCATTTCAAACCAGCACCTCCAAAATTTCAAACTAAAACTCCGCAGATACTGAGGCAAAGCTTGCAGGACACAAGTAAGGAAGATGCGTAACTCCACAATACTGTCAGTTCAGGGCGGTGAACAGTGCTCCGTCCTTTCCATCTATGAATCTCTTACTAGCAACGAGACAGTTTGAGGGTAAAAATGTCACAAGACTTCAGGCACCTTATTCTTGAACCTGAAAATCCCGGCCACAAATTGCTCACACGGCACTCTGGTGCTAGCGGGAAATGTCTGGACCACTCATAACCCCCCAAATAAGCAAATGCAGCAGGCTCAGAACTTTCCAACAGTGTAAATGAGGTGCAGCATCCCACTTAGAAAGTGTTTTTTATATATATATATCCCTTAAAACAGTCACAGTTAGATTCTGAGTATTTTCTACAGACATTTACATGTGCAGAGTAACACACTTGGAGTAGCTGTAGACATTCGTGCAGCTAGATGAACAAATTAATTAGGCTAAGTGCAAGTATGAGTTGTCAGCACCTCCCCTAACATGTGGGTAACTGCCACGGGCACACTCTTATCATGTGGTATCTTGCAGTAAGTACTAAGCAACTTGCTCCTTTTCATGAAGGAATAAAGGTATCTTTTTAACCGCAGGATACCGCTGGTAAAAGCGTGCCCACAGGCAGGTAGAGCAGCTACAAGGTTTTGAGTTGATATTTGCATCTGCACTCACCATTGAGAAAATGGGCTTATACTCCGACCTGCAAGTCTCAGGTAAAGAGGTTCCTCAGTTTAGAGACTACGTGGGTGATAATCGAATCGTAGCAGAGCAGTGAAGAAATCTCTTTACAGTAATAACGAGCTTATCTGCCCATCTCTATTTCTTACTGTTTACCAAATCAACACAAGATTGAGGGAATGACATTTTGTCACATTCATGATTATTCCATTAAGGCTTGCACAATATTTGTGGCATTTTAACCAGCCCTCAAATTTAAAATAACCCAGGTAAGGTGAAGAGAAGTATTTGCATTGAGCGTATTTGATATAGTGACTTGAAGTGTTCGTAGAAACTACTACAGTTTTTTAAAAGCTGCACAGTGCCTATTAAAATCTTCTGTCCTAAAAGTGTCTTGATTTGCGAACATGAACAGAAGGGGGGGAAAAAAAAAGCTGGAACAAGCAATGAAGGCAAACAAGTCAGAGTAAATTACACAAGATGCAAATAATTTCTTCTTTTCCTTTGTTCAGAAGAGTACAAGAGTTTTAGGGGAGAAACAGGGACATTAAATGCGATTTATTTTACAATATTTAGTGTTATGTACTGCTACAAATGGCATTTTGGATTCTAAAGTTTGTTTCTTTGGTATATTGTTAATACATTCATTTTTATTTTACTACCTAATAAAAATGCATCAAAAGACAATTTTGTTAACAGATGCTTTCATGAACAAATACCTTAGGTATAAGTACTACTTGTCCTCATCAATGCACACCAATCTTAAGTCAAGGTCTAGGAGGCTCATCATTAACTGCTTGTGAAGATTAGGCTCTTTCCAAATGACATATGCAGCACAAAAGCAAAAAAATCATTAGGTCATCTTAGAAAAACTTAGCCTAACCCATTATCAAATATTTATTTTTTAACTTGTTCACAGCTCCGGAGTTATTTGCAACACTTTTATAATAGTTCTATAGTAAGCATCAAGACCTCTTACACGTTGAATTGAAGTTGCTGAGCTGTACCTAATACCATGTGGAAGAGCTAATTAGTCACTGACTTGGACACCTAGTGCCAGTTTTCAGAACCAGCTTTTAAAAGGTTTTTTCAATCAATCACCAGTCGAGGCCCATTCCGGAATGATGTCTGTGGTTGAAGACTTTCAGACAGTTACAAACCTGCGGTGCAAAATAACTGCAAGTTGTTTACTCATGACATGGGATCAGCTTGACATCTCAAAAAAACCTGTAGTTATTAATATGTATAATTCTAATAATATAAACAACATAAACATTTCTGGAAAGTTTCTTTGGTTGGGTGTTTATCTTTACAGTATAAAGACAAAAATTGATCTGCTGTTAAAAAAAGAAAAAAAGCCTGCCAAACCCAAAATGGATAAAAAGTGCCTTTCATTTTCATAAAGCATTTTCCCAGTAATCTCCAAATGTTTTACAAGAATTAGATATAAACTAAGACATGTGAGAAATACACACTGTAGTAGCTTAAACATACCTGACTATTATCACACTATTCATTCTTAAAGATACTAACAGAAGTTAAAAGCTAGAAAGTCTAGAGAAAGAAGATTTGGTACGTATAACTTTGAGTGGGGAAACACAGAAAAGCTCTTTTGGGAGGCAAAAGCCTTAAGACAGCCAGTCTCAAGATCTTGTCTGAAGCAGAACCATGACAGCAGGGACTGATACCAACTCCAGAATTAGGTTTTAATGAGTCTGTAAAGTTTTTTAATGAATATGGTGCTTATGATGAGATCCTACAAAGGAGAAGGAGAGTCACTCCACCTGGAATGAGTGAGCTTTTTCCCTCCATGTTGGTCAAGATATGAAACGCCGTGTTCCACCCATACTAGGCACTGTAGAGCTCAACGTTGCAAAGGCCAAAGGGAAGAGCAATAATTAAGGTTGTGAAGATGAAGAAAGAGGAGTCTCTCAGAAGAGCCAAAGCTGAGTCAAGGTTATATGAGTCATGTTAAAGAAGTGGCAACAGGCAGATCAACAGATAGGAGAATGTGGGCAGAGGAGCAGGAAGTTGGAAGCAAATGAAAGGTTTGCGTCAAGAAAGAAAACAGAGAAGAAGAGTTGTGAGGAACGCTCTACATGCCAAAACCAAAATGTGAAATAGTTCAAAACTAATTATAATATTTTTCCATTCAACAATTATGCCCTTAAAAATGAAAACCAACCTGCATAGACATGCAGTGGCTGTGAGATATTGCCAGTTCCTGTGATTCATGTCAAAAACATGAGCATGTTCAAACGTGGCAGGTCAAGCTGTCCTAATTTTTTTATTATTTTCTTAAATTGAACTACTCCAAACACAAAGCACACTTTCAAAGAAAGATATCATTGCCCTTGCTACAGCAAATTTCCCCCAATTTACTAGGAAAAAAAGTCTATGTTTTAGTGCTCGAGGTTTATGATTTACCTCATTGTTGATGTTGCCAGTAAATCCTTGGACATTCCCACAAAATATCAAATGCTCAAAATGCAAATTAATTCACTGTAGGAATTTTTATTTTCTTTTTTCAAACTGCATAGATAGATGCTCAGCTCCTGGTCCTCAAAGCCAGATTACGACTTTTGAAAAGCCTGCTGTGCCATAAAATGCCTTTAAGAAAACCTCTAGCTTTCAAAACATACTGTCAGAGCACTTTCTACTCCCTGTTACTCTGCCCCATGTTTTGTATAAGCTACGTCTGTCAGCTGATACAGCGGCAACAATTATTTTGAAAATAGTCACATTACAAACTTAGGACCAGAGTGAAAGTCTAGGGAAGCTTTATGAGAGGCAATAATGGCTTTAATACTACTAAAAATCCCAAACCTATCAACTCATTTGATGACTTGAAATCTGGTATTAATTACGTGAAAAGGGGTACTTTCACACACCCCAACCCTCTCCCCCCCCCCCCCATTCTGACACACATTCATTTGATGACTTGAAATCTGGTATTAATTACGTGAAAAGGGGTCCTTTCACACCCCCCAACCCTCTCCCCCCCCCCCTCATTCTGAACACAATTGTTTGTAAGACTGGAGTGGTTCTTACATCCTAAAGACTAACTAGACATGTACTGCAGGAGGACTGTACCCAAAAGGTTAAATTGTTCTACAAGCTCAATATACAGGTACCAAACTATATAGTCATTACCAGATCGACATCTTAGTTACCAGCATTTTAATGAAATCATCCTCAGGAACAGCGTAAAGCACTTGGAAATGAGCACTGTAGCTGTCCAGTTTTAACGATGGAACATGAAGCAGTGTTATCTCATTCTCATTAAGGAATGAGGTATCAAAGGGCTATGCATTCTCTGCTGGATAAAAATATGCAGGTGAACAGCTAACGCGGAGTCTATCCACACCCTACGCTGCCTTGCTGTAACTTGTTAATGTAGCCATACCCTCCTGCTTTAGTTTAAGTTTTTCAACTAAATTAAATTAAAACTACCTAAAGACTGAAGAAGGGTTCCAAGTTGAGCGCACCAAGAAAAACAGCTGTACAGTTTCAAACGTTTCTGCCTCTAGCAGTCCACACTGTCTCTCCACTGGAGATAATCACCCAGACAGCAGACGATTGCAACAAACGGGCTCCTCTGCCACTGCCCTCCAGCCCACTTTAGCACTTCAGCTGGAATAAATAGACCTTAGGGGGCAAAGTCAGCACTGGGACCACAGGCTGGGTCAGCGACAGCAGAGAAGCACGCTGGCATCAGTGAGCGTGCGGTAGTCAGCAGTGGCTCCAGCACAGCGGAGGGCTGGGTGGTCTGAGACAGCCCCACCTTGACTGGCACAGCTGTATGGAGCACAACTCCGTTTTCAGATCACTCAGAAGAGCCACAGAGAAGTTTAACACAATTTGGTTAATCTATTTCAACAGCTGATGCAGACTTTCCTGAGTGTTCCCATGCACACCACTCCGGAGAAAGAGTCTGGCATCTAGTATTTTTCCAATGAAGCAAAAAGAAAAGTTGTAAGTGAGCAACCGTGGGGATCAGCACTTCCATAAACTACCGTTTATAAACAGATATATATCCCTAGAGACAGGGATAAAATAAGCATCAAAATTTCACACTGCAGGAGGAGAAATAGCTTGAAAATGAAATATATATAATGAATATATATAATATATAATCAAATAGCTTGAAAAAACGGCTGGATTTGCTTAACATGTTTTCAAACTTAACACACTACTTACAGTATACACTCAGGTATTTTTGTGTTACATAGAAAATGATAACTTTTAGGTCCCCTAAGAGGCTCACTGCTTGTGCAAGACCTTCCCACCCCACTACAGAGGCTGGGACGGAAGAAGAACAGCAGCTCCCCGCCAGAGCTTCCAAATAAACCCTGCGCCCTAGCACACAGCGGCAGTCAGCCAGCCACAGCACGTGCATTCACTGACAGTAAACTTAGGGACAAGGTACTGCAAAATTACTGCACTATCCAAAAAGCCAGAATTTTAAGCACACACAGCCCAAACAGGTCTGTGATTCTCTTGGTTTTAACTATTGATAATCCAAATTAGAATTTACTTGATAAGCAATCGGTTTTAGGACTGAGACTAGAAATCACACCCCGAATTTCAAGAGGCAAAACCAACTTTAACATCCCATTTAAGAGACTTAATTTCAGCCGAGCTGGCAAACAGCTAATCATACTCACAGTTCAACAGTCACGAAAGTAATTTTCATAGCGTTAGAAGTCAAGGTCAGCTCATTAAAAATGTAACCTACTGGAGTTCGCGCTTAATTCATAATTCTAACTACCATCATCCACACTGTTACATCCAAAGTAACTGCATGAAAGGCAAATCACAGTAAAAACATACAAGCGTGTTTCATGGATTAAAGAAAAATGTAGAACAGAAGACAAGTTTGGGGAAAACCCCACTCTTTGGCAACAGTTACAGCACAAGACACAATGGCTGGAGTAGCTGAAATCCCTGTTCTCAGGGGAATTTCAGGAACGCAAAATATTGTGTACAGAATTATTTTCTTTGACATGAGTTATATTGGAGAACACCAGCTAAGCTTCGGGATTTAGGCTCAATGTTGAAGCTACCAGAATAAGCAAGTATGAACTCTTAGTACCACCCTACTTCACTTTTGTTACTATTTTGATTTTTTTTTTACTTGTTTTTAGGTAAAATCTCTTCAAAATAAAAATAGAAATAAATTTATACAAAACAAAGCAAAATTTGTATTCAGAGTTTATTATACCAGCAGGAACCACAGCATCACAGAGGAGGGCTAGCCTGGGGGTGGAAGAGAGGGGTTGTCTGAGGATGCAAAACCATTATCCCAATACAAAAACCATTTTTCAGATGCCAAGAGCTAGCTACTTTAAATAAAAGAATGTCCACACTGTTTTTTACTACTTTACAAAGCAGGTTACTGAGCTGCTCGGGAAGCACTTCTACAAGCCACTGAGAGGAAACCAGAAGGTAATAGCGAGTTGTGCTCTAACACCAGTGAGGCTCTGAGCAAAGTGGAATGGGGGGCTGTCAAAATGCCCGTCATCATTCACATGGGCTTGAGCTTCCAGGGCAGGAACACAACAGTGAAGAGAAAGAACAGTTAGAGAAATGCTGTTGGTACAAAGGTTTGGTATACAGAGAACTGTACGCATTTAAGGCTGGCTACTTGCACTATGACAAGCCTTCCTCGTCTGGAAGTTTTTGCTGCTTCAATGTTAATAGGTGAAAGAATACTATAAATACTTTTACCAGTGGTCCAGATGTGCTGAAGATTTGTTCCTGTATTTATTAAAATGTCTTGAAAATTTAATTCCAAGCTGGTTTTATGTGAAATTCAGCAAAAATGAGTGTAAGACCATAAACCTCCCTGAAGACGAAGACCTAATGCCCAGTTTCTGAGAGGACCACTTCACAGACTGCCTAAAGAATTTCCTTTGTTTTTTTTTTGTCTGACATTAACCACGGTATTTGGTCTTACAGCTACAGCAAGGCCAATGATTTAAGGAACATCAGCCAGAAAGCAGAAAGGACAGAGGCTGGAGAAGACAAAGAGGCTCTGAGACCAGCCACCAGTGAGTGAAACACCAGCTGATCAGTCATTTTCTGCGGCAGAGCTGGTTTCTTCCACAAGTTTGACACGTAACAAAACTGAGGAATCAACCAACGTCCTTTGCTGGTCACTGCAGTTTCCTGGATCACTGATCAAAGATGCTTAATTAAAATGCAAGACAATCTGCAGTGTTACTGCAGTATCTTAGCAGAGCAGTAACAACTTGTGTACAAGAGAAAGCATGGGATGGCAAGCAACGTGTAGAACAAAGGCAGTGCTGGGGTTTTTTTCTTGACTGTACGTTGTTAAATTAGTTGTCTTCACTGACTTTAACACAATGCTTTTAAACTTCCTTGATTTCTCGTACTATAATTTGAATGTATCAACAACGTGGTACCAACCTTTGTAGCCTTATTCAGAAGCGGCGATGAGTCCGAACACGAGTAATCTGGTGGACGCACTTGTAGCTAATCCTATTACCCCAAAGGCACTTTCTCCAACAGAAAAAAGGGGTAAGTCTTGTGTACTAGGAAAATTTTTAAATCCTCTTCTAAACGTGTATTTTCATTGTGAATGCCAAACCCAGCGTGCTCACTCCAAATGGTCAGCTGCACCAGTCAGCTAAATACACTGTGCATTTACAAGAACCCGTCATACAGCAGATGGTATCTGAACTGGGGCTATCAGAAAAGATTATATTTTCCTTCTGCTTCTTCTGTATCAGGAAAAGAACAAATAAATTTGAGAATTACTTGTATACTTTTGCTTCCTTCTTGCCCTTTTTCCACCTCAGGAAAAGAGATACAAAGCTCACAGGAGCCATATGTCATCTGTTGACTTTAGCAGCAAAACGCCGCCAAAAGAACATTAAATCAGTCCCTTTGTTTTTTCTGACTCATCTGAATTTATATCCAGTCGGAGGTTTATGGGCATGAACTTGTTTCAGAACCTGAGGTAAAACATTTTTCTTCAATTATAATTATTTTTATTAGCAAAAATTAATCTATAAACATCTTCTCAATTCTCTTGCCACAAACCAAAAGGTATGCATTAGTCAGTCTCATAAAAAATGCTGCTTCCACGTACTCAGAGGTACTCCTCTGTGCACCTCTTCATACAGCTTTCTAAATCATGTAGAAGATTCGTTTTTACTAATCTTTTTGTGCTTTACAAAGCACAACCATTGGCCTTGCTGTAGCTGTAAGACCAAATACCGTGGTTAATGTCAGACAAAGAAAACAAAGGAAATTCTTTAGGCAGTCTGTGCAGTGGTCCTCTCAGAAACTGGGCATTAGGTCTTCGTCTTCAGGGAGGCTTATGGTCTTATACTCATTTTTGCTGAAGCAAAAAAAGTGAAGTTCTGAGTCATGATTTTGGAGTAGGTGCCCCCACTATACCCTTAATATTTTAAACAGAAAAAGAAAAAAGATGCAAACATATGCTGATGAAAGTCACATTTACTATTCCGTATATAAAACGTCTGGGTCATTTATTTATCTAGCAGCCCATATCCGTACACACAGTCCTACAAGCACCCACATACTGTTGTTCCTCAGCAGTAAATGGAAAAGTGCATCCTCTCTCTAACCACATATAAAAGAGGAAAGATGTATTAACCTTCCACCTAATAAATTCAAGCCACTTTCTGAAGTCAGAGAGTTTAATTGCTCCAAATCCATAGATTTAGTTTACATTTCCTTTCTTCTGGGAAATCTGCAAGCTGAATATGATCATTCATACGGTTCCTTCACCCTGTGGGAAGTCCCCTTCACCCCAAAGCAAGCACAGAAATGGAATAATAAAGGATTAAGAGGCCTGAACCCACACACAGCTAAGGAAGAACGTGTGTTGGGTGTGCGTGTCCCCACACATTTGTTCAATTGCACGTGCCCGATGACACAGACCAGTGGGATTACAGCTGGGGTGTTGTTAAAAAGTTTAAAGAAACCAGCAGACAGGTTGACTGGTTATGGATGGGAGGCGTGTGTGCACCCCAGCAGGTGAACAGGGCCAAGAAGCTTTTCAAGCGAGTGCAAAATTACTGGCAGAAAGCAGGAGCCAACAATTCTGCATTCCTGTGCAGCAGCTGCTTGTCAAGGGAGGGATGCACGAACAATGCCTACTTTTACTTTTGCTATCAGCACACATATCCCTTTTTTAGAAATGCTGGTGAAAGGTGAATTCCCACACTTGTCCTTTTACGTTTTATCTTTCAAAACCACAGCTCGCTTGCTTAGCGAAAGGCAAGTGGGACATTTAAAAAACACTTAAAGTCCTGCTGCTTTTCAGGTAGCTTTCCTAATTAGTCATTGGCCTCAGAAATCTTCTTGGGAGAGCATAGGGAGTGAACGGAGGGAATCGTTAAATACTGTAAACTAGTAATAATAAAATAAGCACTGAGAGACTTTTCATTTCTCAAAGGCTTTGACATGAAAGCAAGAGTAAAAGGTCAGTATCCACTTAATTTAAGACATTTTCTGGTGCCTTCATACGACATGGAATTTATTTTAATTCTTAGTCTTTGTTAATACTTCCAGCTCATTAGAAGATTATCAAACAAGAAAAAAAATGGTTAACTACACAAACCACACACATTATATTGCTTGTACTCAAAGATTTCATACCACAGAAAGCAGTAAGCTGCAAATTAGACCCACGAAGAGCCAACAGAAAACGGAGGGAAAAACAGCTTAAGTCAGTTGTGTAACGGGGCAGCAAATTTCCAGAGCGGAGTCCAGGTACAGGTCCATGGTAAGAGATGTAGATTGACATACCGGCTAGATGAGGATTGCTATGAGAAAACGACTGGGGTTTTTTAATGATCCCTAAGTTAGAAGTCAACCAGCCAACTAAAAATCTGAAAACTACTGGAATTTTATTGAATGTCATATAATTGAATTACAGAAAATTTACTGACACATTGGTATTCTATACAAACATACAAATACTCATTTAAAATAATTTAGTAACGAATAGCTTTATTTATTTTAAATCACAAATTATCAGTGTTATAAGATGAACCACTAATTAGTTTTCTCTTTACCGAATAGGCTGTGCTTTTGAGGGAGACTAAGTTGCTGATTCCCACAGAAAGTCAGATGTCTGGCCCCTCAGTCTGGGCTTTCCCTTTCTGCTTTGCTTCTGGCAGGAGAAAACCCACAGGCTGCAGATGGCAATATAGGGGTTCCAGACAACCCTGAGAGAGAACAGCTACTTCACTGTCCGCTACACACTGCTCCACAAGAGATGGGGAGCTGAAGCACTGGAGAAGACAGCTCGCCCTGGTACAATCGTGGCCAGACAGAGCTGGCACTGGAGACCACTCGGGCATCTGTTGTCTCTGCTGAAGATTTACCCTTGGAAAGAGTCTGGTTATACTGGCGGCTGGATATTCAGCGGACCTGTTAAGAAGCCTGAATGTGGGAGCTTACACATCATCCTAAAGCCTGAATGTGGCAGCTTGCACACCATCCTAAAGGCTGTCTACAGACATTTGCTAAATAGACAAGACATGCAGAGCAGAGTCAAAATTGTATCAAATCTCAGCTGTCTGCTACGTCCTTTCACCAAAAACGCCCAGATAAATGCACTCCATAAATTCTGCGGATGGCAAAAGTGGATGGACACCCTATAACTCACTCCAGGAAGAAAGGCAAACTGATTAGCTTAAGCACGCAATGAAAATAGCTTCTGCTAATACAGACGACACAGTGAAGCAACCTACAGAACACATACATGATCTTCTCCTGCTTTAAGAGACGAGGGCGTGATAATAAAAAGCTGGAGATGGGAAACCAGTAGCAAAGTCTTTGCCACGGTTTAATTCCTCCTCCCTCCCACCCCTTAGTGAAATTAGAGTGAGAAGTTTGACTTGGACAGAAAGGATTACTCTGAGAAAACCACACATGGACAGGGAAGCACCACCAGCTTAGTCCACTCAGCAGCTAAGAGTGTCCAGGAAAGGCCTGCTCAAGTAAGAGTTGGGCCTGACCAGAATGATGAGGCGAGACATCACAAAAATCCTGACAGAAAGTGAGTCTTGACTATCAGACCAGTGAGGAAAAGTGATACATGGTGTTGCAGGGCACATACACAGAGATGGCTGAAAGACAGAACTGAAGACTTTTCTCAGCTCTTCTTGCTCTCTCCATTAGCTGTGTCTTCTAAAAGAAAAAGAAAATCCATCTTTGCTTCAGTTTCCCACTAAGATTCCTTGTATTTGTCTTTCTTCTCCCTCTTTTACTTCTACCCAGTCTCTCTCGGTAATACAAGCCACAAACTCAATTACCATCTCCATTCTGTTGTTGCACCTAGCAGCTTCAAAACTCCAAACCCTTTGCTGTCTTTAAGTAACAAAAACCATCCATAAGTTTTCAGTACAACCACTTTTCTTCACTGAATGCCACCATGAGAGCTGTCCTGCAGCGTGTAAGGACCCTACATCCAGGATTTGCCTCATGACTTAGTCACCTGGTTGCCAAAGTCTGCCACATTACCGCTCACTCTCTTCCTCAGCAGAAGGAGGTAAAGCACCCTTTTCTCGGAACCACTATTCACATTTGATTTAAATGCCAAGGAAGGTATATTTACACTGACATCTTAAGATCTTGAGAAACAGGCTCACTCTGCTTTCCGCCCCGGCAATATTTCAAACAACTGTAACTAGATTCTTCAAAAAAACGCAACACTAAATCTTACATTTCTAATGTTGAGACATTTCAGGTGCTCATTTTATTCTCGCTGGCCAAAAGGTAGGCACCAACAAATCTACAGGTACCAAAATGGTTAAGGAGGAGGAGAAGGATCTTACAATAGGACAATGCTGCTGGCAGTTGAAGTCTCCCCTTCCCTTACGTCCCATCCTTGTCCACTTGGTTCCCACATGTATATCCATCTTGCCCATATATCCACCTTACACAAGCACTTGCTGAACCACATCAGGGACTAAACTTGCATACACATCAACCTCTTCTTCGTGAGTCTAATTTTAACACATCAGTTTGCCAGCCCCTAGCTGGGAGGAGGAGCAGCAGGAAGGAGCAGAGTGGAGTAGAGGCAGCATGGCCTCCTGCATCAGCATCCAACAGTTACACATCCAAACACGCCCAGGGAACCACCTCGGCTAGAAACCACCTTCTGCCTCACATTTTAGACACCTAAATCTTTTTCTAAATAGAGTAATGCAAATCAATTAGAGTGAAAAGGATTTTTTTTTAAATCTCTACAATTTAAGACTCATGGACACCTTTTGTTCCATTGGAACATGTTAACTCCACCCTCTGAATGTAAATTGAAATTGGTAGTCCAAAGGTGTGGCAAACACTGAGTATTTTCACCTTTATCACAGTTCTATCTAAAAGACTTTTGTTGTAAGCTAATCTGTTTAATTTGTAAAATGACACACACAATTCAAATATTTTACAGCCAGAGAGGGGCAATACAAGAGAAACTGAGACATTTTTAGTCAATGAGTAATTAAAATTATAACAAAAACACTTTACTTGGCTCATTTTACAAAATTAGTTTATACGACTATTGCAATGAGCAAGTGTCTGATTTCAGGGTGCTGAAAGCAACCATTTAACTGTTAGTGGGGGGAAAAAAACCCAAAACTTCATTTCTCTGGTGAGTTTGATTTCCAAGATTCATTTTTCAACCATTAATTTTTATAATATTATGCCGTATTCTAAAGAAATGCTCAAGGACGTAAGGGGGATCTTAAATGAATTCCTCAGTATGGTTTCTGTGCACTTAAAACATCTCCTGGGTAATGCCCCCCTCCAGGAAAATATATCCTATTACAAAGAGGAATTGCTTTTATCAGGTTCTAAAGGAAACGGTCTCTGCCTGCTTTTGTCCTTTAGCAACTAACATCAACTGCAGAAGGGTTATTAGCACAAGAAAACGTGCCAAAATCCCTTCTGTTGCTAACCCGAATGTGCACTGCGAATAGTGTACGGAAGATCTCCATTTTTAGACATCTCCACAAAGTAAAGCCTGTAGAATCTTGATAATTCACATCTGGGGGAGGAGGGGACAAAGTTGTCATGAGAGCCTGAAATACCGTACTCCACACGCTGCATCTTGTCACTTGTTACTGACTCAGGGGACGGAGCACAGTGTTAGATCCCTTCACATGGACAGCCCGCAGTGTATACAGAGTGCTTGAAAAAACAAAAAGCTTAGTACCAAAAGGTGGTTCTTCTAATACCTATCTGTATTGTCATAACAAAACGCCCCAGCAGCTAGCAGAGGCCACAAAGCCTCCCTCGGCTCACACGTGGCTGTCAGGAACGCTGCTCTGTTGAAAAGAAAAATTCATCATTGCCCAACAACAGGCATCCAACAGCAAAAGCTCACTCCAAGGGCTTGATAAGAGAGCAAATGTATGGATTTGTACAGACTTTTGTCAGCTCCAAAGGGTATAGACTGACACAATGCTATTCAAAGAAATCAAAACTCTCATGTTCCGCTCTCGTATTTGAATCCTGCCATAAAGAAAATTACTGCTGAATATTTTTAACAGCTTAGCCAAAAACTATACCTAAAAAGTCACTTTAGCACCTTCCAGCTGCCTTCAGGATAAGAAAGGCAGAAATAAAACCAACCTGATATCACAAGCAATTGAAGGATGCACTACACTACATTTGCACATTTCCAGAAGTACGAGTGCGAGCGTATTTGATGACATGGTTTACCTCAGTTTGGGCACTTCCCTAAATGTGGACAGGTGTTGGGAGAGTTCGAGCTGACAAAAGTCTGACATCAGAAGGGAGTCAGCGTAACTTTCATGTTTACCTTGATGTAGGACTTTAATCTTTTACAGTTACTTGCACTTCCATCTAAGAATAAAAAGGTGCATGTTAACAATAAAAGCCATCTCACCTAATGGCAGGTGATGCTAGAAAGACCTGCTGAGCTTTCTGCTACCACCTCCAGCCTCATGCTTCTCCAGCACCAGCTCACACACATGTAAGCTCCCGGTGAGATGCCTCCGGGAGCTGCTCCTGCAGGAATGAGCCCTGTGGCAGCAGAGTGAGTGCTTTCTGCGCGGTTAACTCTCTGAATGAGCTCACCATGAGTCAGGCGAGGGTCACCTGCCAGGCCATTAAAAGGGGTGGCAGTGCCTGGTGGTAGTGAAGAGGGGAACGAGACTGTCTCCTTGTGGTAGAAACTGTCCGTTAGCTCAGCCCATGCACAGGACAAGTACCACAAGTCTGCAAGTTCGCATCGTTCGCCAGTCTTGTTACTCTGTCACGCTTTTGTTGGCTACTGCTGATCTTAAAAACAAGTTCAGTAATAATTTTAAGGTATCTAAAAATACAGATCCATTGAGATCTGGGATTTTAAAAAAAAAAAAAAAACCAAAACATTTCATATCCTAACTCCTTGAAAATTTATTTCATTTAAGACAGTACCAAATTAAGATATAAAATGTTCTTCCAGTGCCTCTGAGTGAGTACTCTTGCAAATACCTAACCTCCCATGTTTCTGTTTTTTCATTGCAGCATTTGTTAAATAAATTCTAAAGGTCATCTCCATGGCTCAGGAGAATTTGACTAATATTATGATAAATATTCTCGGATAATCTGATTTTTTTTTAAAAAAAAGAGCAATAAAATAAGCATAACATGACTTTTGTGGATGTCACCATCTTTGGTCTACATCCAAATGCATGTTAAAAATAGTAAGAACAGAGTTATATTAAACCAAGAAAGTACAAGGTGTCTCAATGCAAAATTTGGTTCACATAAAATACAAAAATATTTTTCCAGCGGATGTAAATTAAAACAGCTAAAAGAAAAAGCACCAAACCGCTGCCCATCTTAAGACGACACTGAAGAGTTGGTATTTATAGTATCATGCAATAAACTGATGCCAGTGAAATCATGCCTGAGGTACTGTTCTTAGAAGCAAAAATCACAGGCATGAGCATGGGAATAAAAATTAAAAATACATGAAATTTTTTGTTAACTGAGAATTTAAATTGGTTACTAAAGGATTACATGAAGTCCTAATTTCAAGAGCAGACAGGACACTTCCAGAACAACACCATTCTTCTCTTACAGTGTTCAAGAAATAAAATAACTATTTGAAATACTCGAATTTTTCAGAAATCCGCAATCATTTTTAAAAAGGCAGAAGATTCTGAATACACCTTTAAATCACCAGTGTACCACAGTATTTTTTTTAATGGTTTCCTTTCTCTTACTGAGGTTTACCAGAATCCATTCACTTCATTTTACTGGCATACCAAGAACACACTAAGACTTCACAAATTTCTGTTCTTCTCCCTTCTCAATTACACCAACATCAGTCCAGCACTATCATTCCAGAGACGTGAAAAACAGTCGTCCTTTTTCCTAACAGCAACCTGCAGCTCCCCAAGTTCCAAGAGACAAGTCGGAGACACGAGGCACCAGCTCTGCTGCAACTCCTCAACAACAGGTAGAGCCTGTAAGGTCACACAAAACATCGGGTGCTGCAGGCTGGAAACAGCAACAGCAGCAAGAAAATTCTCCAGGGTATTTGTTATTATTATCTTAGATACCATCTTATCTTTCCTACCAAGAAACAACATTCACGCATGGCGTTCGAGCGTGTATTTAATAGTTCCATGAACACATATGCTTCCGTTAAACGTAGCCGAATATAGACTTCTCAGGTGTTCCTTCTCAAGCCGTATCTAATTACACCTCAGCACTCTGCCAAGTGTAGAAAGGAAAGTATTAATTGTAGCAAGAAAATCAGGGTTGTACTTGCTTCCTGCTTTTGCTCATGGCTACTATTCCAAAGGCAAAATAACCCAACCCCACACAAATGTACTAACATCTGGAATTTAACAGAAAAACTGAAAATAAATACCAAGGAATAAGGTAAAAAAAAAAAAAAAAATCAATTATCCATACCAAAACCTGAAACCCCACTTCTGGCCACTGTTATTAGGCATAATGACAATAAATAGATAAAATTTATTTCAGAACTGTGATTTCTATTCCAGGCCTGCCTTAGTTTATTCATATATTTTAAGACAACATTTGCTCTACATCCAAAAATTAAGCCAACCCTTATTCACCATGAAAGACTGAAGAATGATCTGTGTCTCACAAAACATAATTAGTGATTGAAGTTTCTGGACATGTGTCCCTACTTTGACATACTGGGGCAATTCCAAAAAACAACCAGATAAAAGCAGTGGCTTTGAAAAATAACCAGATAAAAGCAGGGGCTTTACACACAGAGTACATTCCATTTCCTACCGCACCTACTACTGATGTTACAACAGCAGAACTGTTAGAACAGATCTGGCATATTAACCATGATGTTGCTTGTCTTATGCCAAAAATTCTAGTTACAATGCAGGTGGCAGCAAGCACTACACCCATATTATTAGTATTCTTCTTTTCGCAGCCCTTGGTAGCAGTTCACTTAAGCACGAGGGGTGTGGGAAACTTGCAGGGGAAAAGGGTAATGAAGACAAGGCAACCGGCTGCCCTTGTAACCTGCAGTCAACTTAAAGAGCCACTTCAGGTCATGAGAAATTTCAAGATGACAACTCTTTCATAGTTCTCTTCCCACGGTCAGAAAAAACGCCACATGGAAAAGAAATACTCCATGCAAAAACTACTCTTTCGCTAGCTTTTACAGTAACTTGCACATAAGCCAAACAATGTACAAGGGCATCAGCCACTCTCCTACTTAAACTCCTTTTCAAAGTTGCACACAAACTTAGAATAATGTTCAGCCAACGTGTATCAGCTGGCTCACGCACTGCTTTCGGATATTGGTATCTGCAATGCTTTTACCGGATCAGCATCATTGTCTGAGCTCAGATGACTCAGATAAACACTATGTGAAAACATGGTTTGTTTTCACATTCAAAGTCTCCATTGGTCTCCTGCAACAATAACAGGAAGAGCTGTACGGATCGATATGCAAGATTACAAATAGGGCCTATACTTCTCCTGCCCAACAACAGGCGCGTGAAATGTTCTTAAGCAGGTAACACGTGCAACACTTACCAGATCTCTGTGGAGCACCCAGTTAGCGTGGAGGTAATGGATTCCATCGAGGATCTGATAGAGTAGGGATTTAACCATAGATCTTGGCAACTGCATGGGCTTTTTATTTGCTTTTGAGGCACGGTGAAACTTGATAATATGCTAGAAATGAAACAAGTGGAAACACGAAGCATGTTAGATAAGCAGAAAGGTTTTTTGTTGTGTTGGGTTTTTTAAAAACTATTCACACTAAATAATGGAATGAAATACAAAATTTGTTGAACTTTGCAATTAAAAGCAATAGTGACGTGCTCACAATTTTCTTAAATTGGTTTTACTCTCTGAGTTGCCTTAATAAAACAGCTGTCAAGCTTTTGTTAACATCTAACAACTGGCTACTTACCTCCAGTAAAGGATCTTAGACATTCTCCTCCCTCCCTCCTACCCATCTGGCATCCTCTTATGGAGGATGCTAAAGCAGAAGCTTCCAAAACAGCAGTATCCACCAGAAAGAGGACCACACTCTATGCTTTCACCTTCCCTCCTCCTCTCCAAAACCACCCAGGACAGAGTGCTTGCAGCTATTTACTGTTCCTCCCTAAATCAGAATCCTAGTACAGAGAGATTAAATAAATATTTAAGGCATGGACACGACAACTCCAAAAACCTCACACTGCAACATCAGGGTGAGATTGTGTTCAAACATTAAAAAAAGGTGATATTTTCGTTTCCCAGTTTTGGCTGCATACCTCACTGGTGAATGACAAGCTAATGGCTCTTGGATTACAGAAGTCAGTCAGCGCACTGGAGAGCAAAAACCACTTGAAAACATGGAATGCAGAAAGGGACCCCAGCATTAGTCAGTTTAAGGAATGAAAAAACATTATTAAAATATTGCTGAGAGATCATGAAATATTCATAAACTAATTAATATTTATTGTAAGATCAATGTGCAGATGATGGGTTAGGTTTGGGTTTGCTATCCCATGCAAGAGATAAAGTAGGGTGAGGCCCTTCTGCCTTTTCAATCCTCAAGAAAAGGTGGGGCTATGCAAGGCACAAACCCAATCTTAACATACCGCCACACAGCAAACAACTAAATCCATTCATCATCAGAGTTAGAAATAAAAAAAAAAAAAAAAGCTCCTTTCTGACAGCAATTCAAAGAAGCATCTCAAATAGCAAAAAAGTTTTCAATTATGTGCTTTTTGAAAGACAGAAATAAAGGCATTTTGCATTTTTACTGAAAGCAATTCAAAATGCTAATCTGTAGAGTGACAAGACTACTAATTATCTGGTTCTTTAAACAGGATTTGTCTAGTTCAAGATCATCCCCTCCCCAGGTTAGAGACCTGGATCATCCCCATCAAGATCATCCCCTCCCCAATGGCTGTGCTTTCACTGGGCCCCTGCTCCCTCCACCACCAACCCCTGCCAGGTCTGTCACTTCTGATCCCGGTGAAAATGCTAATGGATTAATGTTTACTCGTGGTAAATGCTACCTCTGGCTGTCACTAGTACTTTAGTCACTGTCAAACTGTGCTTAGCAAAGGTGGAGGCATTAATGTTTACAGATAAATTAAAAAAAAAAAGCAAACTCTCCCCAAATAAATCACAACAGCCTGCTTACTTCCTGTCAACAGCAATGCTCCCACTGAGCTTTCCTCTCCTGCACGTACAACAGCGATAGCTCTACATTAAAAACAGTATAAAAGAAATTTACAGCATTATGAGTTTTTAATGTACAAATGAGGATCGGCAAAACAAGCTCTAAGTACCTGATCCTTATGCCATCACCCTGAAAACCGTGACATAAGGTACCACTTCCTTAGAAAAGTTGTCTTGTCATGTCACAAGAAGATTGTGTCAAAACTTCAACTGGGAGTCCCTACCCTCCAGCCCTGCACAACGTGCACCAGATAATGACCTTCACGTGTAACTACAATATGAGCTATATAGCAGGAACAACACCAAAACTCCCAAATATACATCCCTATTAATACACAGTATGAAAAAATACAGGAGCACCAACAGGCAAAGGTCACCACACAGAGACCTCTCCCAGACCAGCCCACCCTGTTCTCAAAGTGCACGTAATGGCTAAAAGAGATTTCCACACGCACTTAAAAACCGACTAGCATCCACACAAAACATTATTCTTTATTATAAAGGCATGTAGAAAATGGAACTTAAAAAGGGTCTCATGGGACACAACTAACTATGGCTGCATTGAGAAGGAACGCCTGCCTCTGGCCCTATCACAACCCCGCAGTACCTGTGGAGGAAGGGAGCGCAAGAGCACCTGGCTGGTGCCCTCTGGTTTCTGCCCCTGCCCTCCCCTGCGGCTCGCCAGTTCCTTCCAACAGATTGGAAACCCTACGAAGGCTTTGTCCCATGGAAAACTAAAGGAGCAAGCAGATGTGAAAAGCAACTTGAGAACCTGTTGAGGAACAAGATGTTATCAATCATGCAGATGTTAGTATGGGCCATCCGCTAGACTGGCAAAGGTAGGCTAGAGGAGAGGAAGGGTTTTCCCTGCCATTACTCAAAGCAGCGGCA
>NW_010399846.1:37280-70838 GCF_000710305.1 Buceros rhinoceros silvestris
GGCATTCCTCTTTCTTCCTCTCGAGCCACCGGAACAGCTAGGTGAACTTTTGAGGCAGATAATCCGGTTTTATGCTGAGCCTTAAGTATAGAAGTTACCTCTAAACCTAGCACAGCTCTAATTCGGTGCAACGCTAAGTGAAGTTACCCATACAGACCTGCGAGGTCTGGCTCACACCACACTTAGCAAAGCTGGCGCACGCTCCAGAAGACGGCCAAAATACCACTCAAACACATCCTAAATCACGATGTTGGTTTGTCCCAGTCAGAAAGGCTAAGAAAGCAAGCTCTTTTCTTGAAAGTTACTGGATTGCAGATGTGAATTAAAACGGATAGTTTTGCTTTAAGCAAGCTCCATCACCACTAGATAAAATTCAGATTTCTACAAAAGCAAATCAAAATTATTGTTGCCAACTTACTCTATAGAAGTTTATATTTGTCATATCACAAAATTCACCCCATCACAGTTTAGATGAGAAAACTAAACAAAAACTAAAATAAAAAAAAACACACTTCAGAGCCTAACAGTACAGGAAACTGAAAAGCTGGATTTGCCCCATGCCACTGGTATGAATCCACAGTGCTTGTGACCAAGTCCTGCTCTCAAGAGTTTTGTAAAAAAAGTAGTTCATCCATTTTTGTGCATGTAACTAGCCATATGAAGAAAGACCAAATATAACCAACACTAAACAGAAATTTTAATGCCACTGTCCCTCTAAGAAACAGAAGGGCAAACAAGTGCCATTGCAGAACAGCATCTCTTCTACCAGAGGCAACAAGCCCAAGCTGTTTCTTATTTCTTAATATTTTCAGAAATACATCCATATAGCCCTGCCACTATGGTGGAAAAATATTCCTCACATTAAAAAAAAAATGCATCAAAGCATCAAAACAGAAATAAATGAATGGTCATAACAATTTGACAGAAATTTTGGAGATCAGGTGTACCATAAGCTCCAAAGCAAAGGATGCCACAAGAAGTACAACTCTGCTAAAGGAATCTTAACTTGAGCAACATCGCTGACTTCAGCTACGGCAGGGAGATGTGCTCTCTTCTTGTCAAAACATTCTGAGATTTAATAGTCTAAATCCAAGACCCAAGGTGTAGGAATGGGTGCAGGTACCTACACAAACTAGGATGTTCTGCATATGTAACCACACTATGCCAGTGGATGAAGCATCCTCTACTCGCTTCACTTCCTGAACAGTCCCAAAGGGCAGCCTCAAGCACAGCACGTAACAGCCATAATCTCAGACCTAGGTATGGAAGGTATGGAATAATTTCACAGGATTTCCCATTCCCCAGATGGCTGCCCTAACTGCTAGGCTTCAAAACCACACTCCTCCCTTCTCTCATTCAATAAATCTTTCTGCAGAATAGCACAGCATCAAGACTATCCCGCCAGTTGAGAGTATAGATTTGAATCCTGACAGGTACGAAGAACATTCCGCATCTCTCTGGGAACCAGGAGGTGAACCTGGACACGGAAGCTTCTAACCCTTAGGTATGATTAAATTTGTCACTGAATCTCACCCCTAGTGGATAACCACTAAGTACAAAACATGGGGACTTCCACAGCCCCGTCTAGGCAGAGAGGCATGTTTGTAGCAAGACGACATGCAGACAGAGGGTCAAACAGCTTCGGCGCTCTCCACGTCCTTTTTCTCTGTCGCTCCCTAAAGATAATTCCCCATATTCCAACAGACCATCTGGCCATGAAAGCTGGAAAATACCCAGACACATTCAGAAAAGGTTTACCATCCACAGTGTTATCCATAATTCCATTTTAGTGAGTTCACGAGAACACTGTAAATACAAGCCCTCCTCCTGATCTATCTCAAATGCTTCACAATGAAAGAACACGTCATATGAGGTAAATGAAACGCCAAGCAATATTCAAATCCACTCAGCAAAAGTAGCCAAGTCCCTTTTTCCTTTCCTGTGCACCTCTGTTTTCAGATTCTTAACTCTTACAAACTTGCTGTCACTGATTGGATTTCAAAACCATTGTGAGCCAATTAGTTATTCACTTTTGAAAAAAAAATAGTGTAAAAACATTTCTATTGCTTTTACACATTTTGTTTTAAACAAGGCATCAACTTTAATTATTTTAATTCAAAAGCCACGTGGCAGTGGCTTTAAGTTTGTATTCTAAATTAAATTAATACTTCACTGTCCCACATTAAAGTATACATTTATTAGCAGTCTAGAAAAGTAATGAAACTTCTAGAGGCTTGCTGTAATTTGCTGTTTGCAATCTCTGGAACTATTGGTTTTATTTACTAACTGCTTATTCCCAATTTTCAACTTCAAAAAAAAAGTAATGAAATTGAAAGGAAAAATGGATTAACTGGCTTATTTCAGTAAGACCATTTCTCAGCTTTCCCAAAGACAAGACCATATCAATGATAATGGATAAAGAATTGAAACAGAGGTAAGCATTTAGAAAGAAAACACAGCGGTGACTCATGGAACAATATTCTATTTAGTAGTTCGTCTGTTACATAGCATGTTGAAATTGGTTTGGAAATTGGCCAATGAGGAACTACGTACATTTTCTAAATGCTCCACAGTAAACAAAGTAAACATAATGCATTACAATATTGAGCAAACGTACTTTGTTTCATAAAACCCCCTAATATTTACCCAGTAGTTAAAGAAGCACTTGAAGAGATCCTAATTTTAGCCTGCTTTCAAGGAAGTCAAGCTGATGCAAACATACTCTGTCAGTGTTTGTGTCATCCCATTCCCAGTTCTCAGAATTGCTCTTCAGTATGAAAAAGGTTAAAACAAGCAAACAAGACAGACCTGGAAAGTTTTTGTGGAATAAGAAGCCAGCCAAAGGAGACACTTTATGCAAGTTTGACTATATGAAGTTACAGTGTGAGCTCCCACCTCAGACGTGAAATGATCCACAGACCTCAAGACACAACGCCCTAGAAAACCTGACAACTTGAGTTCTACTCTGAAGAGAGTGCTTGTTGCACAGCCACATGCATCTCCATCAAACTGAAATGCAATCACTTCCGCACAGACGCCTCTCCCTGCTGCTCTGCCTGTTTGCTCTCACACTTTAGCAAAAGACCTTCTTTCTATCCAATCCCTAAACCAACCTTTGAGAATGAAACGGAATCACGTCAACGCACCAGTAAAAAGTAAAATTACGTTTTAATATTAAACAGATAGAAGCTTGGATACACATTAAATCTGTGCCAAGGTCAAGAGGAGAGTTCAGATTATACGGCTTTAAGTCTCATTTTAAACATGGAATTATTTTCATCTTTTCTCTTCAGCAACCAATACCCAAAGGTAACTAATGGCTGAGTGTTAAATGTAAAGCACTTAAAGGGTTATGGAAGGATAAATCAAAATCTGTAGGTGGTATAAAAGCTAACTGTGCATTGTTTGCACAATTTTCAAAAAGAGGAAGCACAGATAGACCCAAGTAACCTGAGTAACATTTGCTTGCTTTCCAAAAATAAGTCACAGCTTCATACACCTACATTTAGGACCCATTTCAGACACCAAAGTTTTAGATACTAGAAGAATTTTGTGCAGGATATATCACCAGGAAAATAAAATACGAATCAAAATTGGGTAAAAGTATTTCTACAGCGATCACTTACAGCAACCAACACAGAACTCTTTGAAAGGGAGGGGGAGGTGGTGGGGTGGGAAATGAGCCTGAACACACTGCCAAAATGATCCCAGTACACGGCCATCATCAAGAATCTTCTTTAGAACGTCATTGACCAAACTGCCTAATGAAAAGTCCAAGTCACAACTGGTCAATGTTGAAAAAATCCATTTCCAAGCGACAAGATGTCAACATCTTAAGTAACAGGAGGGAGCTTTACTAAACTAACTTTTCCTTATGTCAACTTGCTTTCAATAACTAAGCTTTGAAGCACAGAGCAGACGTAAACAGATGCAGTATAATTTTCCTAGTTTTTGCTGGGGTCTTTTAAGGACTTCTACATCTTTCAGACCTATGTCAAAATAACACTCTCTGATGAAAATAAAAACCATCCGAACTCAGCTACCCTTCAGTATGTATCTGAAACACTATCTTCAAATCACTCTGATCACATTGATTCTTCACACACTTTACATTTCAGCACCCTTGCCTCTGTCCTTGAGGTCTGTTCCTACCTGTTGTTTCCTCCAATTCTCACACTTTGTGGTACAGAAAATGAACCCACATAAACTACCCTCAAAAACCTACAACTCTGGCAGAAAAAGCAAGTTTTGTGCGTGACAAGAGCATTCTCAGAACAGCCAGGACTGGCACTGCTCTCTGCAAGAAATCCTGCCATCACTTTAGTGTCTGTTATAATTGGACAGGATAAACCACGCTGTAAAGACCCACTGTAACAACGGCTTTCGATAAAAATTGTAACTTTAAAGCAATCAAAGCCTATGCCGGCCCACTCTAAATCCTGCATTCTTCTGCCAGCTAGGAGAACCTTGTATCAGTAGATATATGCACACAACAGAGAAGAGTGCACAAAGAATCACCTTGTGGAGCGGGACTGAATATAAACAAAAATATAAATCTGACTAGAGTAAAACAAAAGAGAAAATAAAACTGAGAAAAATTCCCTGAGAAAAGTTATTTGCATACATATAAAAATATTTGTGATCAACTAGCATCTGAGTTATCCTCATGCTCAAGAGCTAAACTGAAACCCAGCAGAAGAAAGAATTCTAACTGATTTCACCATACTTGAGGATTCCTGTAAAACTCAGATCTGTTAGAGAGCATTCATGTGATTAAACAAACAGGCAGGTTTATTGCAGAAATCAGTATGCAACACCCTCACAATTTCATTGAGCATATAAGAATATTATTCAAAATATCGTTAGCTGAAATTAAGTATACTTATTTGTATATTGAGAGAGTCAGCTAGTGTTACAAAATTCACATGCCGGAAGACTGTTAGACTATTTTCTCCTTTCCATTATTTGATGAATATTTTTAGGTACACATGACTATGCTTATAACCTCTAGCCTACATTTTTAAAAAGCAGAATACATACACAACGAGAATTTCATAGAATACAAAGCCAGTCTGTCCGCACATTGTTGTTATTATCAACAACAATTTCAAGATCAACTTCACTCCACATTTCTCAGTGGTACTTGCTGCTAAGCACTTAGTTGCTAAAGTCAACTGGAACCTAATAGTAAGACAGAAACATTCAACCAAACCTAAAAAATACCCATACATGGTTTAACTTGTCTTGGATGTGTCATCACATTCAATATCCCCAAATCAGAGTTAGTAATTAATTTAATCATTTCTTAAGAACCAACAATGTTGGGGGTTTTTTCTGGCTATAAAACACATTCGACACATTTCACTGTGATAAAAGCGTTTTTCAGAATGAGATTTTTAAAATTTCAGAAGTGTCTGATGTAAGTTACAACACAGATTTCCAGAAAAGGGATATTAAAGATTTGAAGTTACATGCACGTATTAAATGAGTCTGAGAATTAACTCTATACCATAGCTAGGAAAGTAGATATTCTATCAAGTCAGAATATTTAGGGGAAAAAAAGGCACAAAAATGTGGCTTAGAATCAAAAATCCTATTTAAAAACTTAAGAGATTATGGAATTGAAGATATTAAACATGTGCTTATCTGCAGTACTAAACCCAGAAATGTGTGTGCGTTAGAAAATATTTCCAGTGCTAAAACCCTGATGCTATAAAAGCATAGGAGAGTAGCTGGAAGCAAAAGAAAAGCTCTAAGTATTATAATCTTTCCAATGGCTAAAAGTGACTACACGGACAACAACTAGAATTCACCTCCAGGTGACCTCATTGGTTTCAAACTTTTCTTAAAGTCCAATTAAATAATCATCATGTATTTAATATAATGATTTGAATAATGTCTTAAAGTGCATGAGCTTCACATAGGAAGTTCTCGACAGCAGTATACAATGTAAGGCTAAGGTAAAACAAGAACAAACATGAAAGCTGAATAGGAAAGTAAGTTATTCCTTAGTCACACAACAGTAGAAACTCATGCTTAAAACTTACTGGTTTTAAAGGTCAAAAGTTAACATGGCAGAAGGATACACATAACAGCTGAAGAAATTACACTTTTTCTTTGAAAGATTTGATCCATGCATAGTTTTGTAAGACTATGAAGTTCCAACTGTGTCCTTAAAAATAGTATAAACTCCACTCGTGGACTCCAAGATTAAACTCAGCTACATGGCAACTGAATTATGTTTTTTAATCTCAACATAAACTAATTAAGGCAGAAAACCTGGATACAATTTGGATTAAAAGCATCCAAGACCTTATGAGTAGATATTGAAAAAGAAACATCCCTTAGAAGAACAGCAGATGGTTGGTCCTGTGGCTCTGAACACCTGAAGCTGAAATTGGAACATTAAGGTGTGAGACTGAAGCAAATCACCAGGAATTAAGAGAGGCTGTGACCTACAACGTATGAGATATTCGATGGCATCTGTGGACATCCACATTTTTAACCTCGAGTCAGACACTCCTTTTACACTGAGGTACAAGCTACGGAATCTCACGTTTACTTCAACGCATGAGCACGTATAAGCAGTGATGACAGGGTAGACGATACGCTATAAATCACCATATGTGGCACATCCAACAGCCCAAGAACTTTACCAGTTGACTGAGACTCACAGCCAAGAAAAATCCTAAGGAAATCATCTGTGGATTACACTAAGAATTTTGGTAATTAAAGCAAACAAGAGTTATCAATCAACTGGTGAGAAGAATTCCTATATTCCTAGATATTATTTATTGTAATCTCATGAATGGCTTTGCATTGTCTTGTATAATGTAACTGGAGAGGTGAAGGAGAAAGCTTTGATAGGCTTAGTTATCAAACAGCGAATGTGTTTGCAGGCAAGGACAACATAGTAAGTCTTCTCTGATACCTGTCAAAAGCAATTCAAATTAGCACAGCTTTCTTCATCCTCTGATAATGGTATCAACATAAGTTATAGCAAATTAGAGCACGCTGTTATCTATAGTTGAATTTCGAATTCGAGCATTCTAATCCCCAGGAATTAAATGCAAAGTGAAAAGAAAAGAAGTTCTTGCTCACCATAAAAGAACTTTTTAATAAGTTTACTTGGCACCATCAGTTTTCCTCATTAGACCAGGACAATTTTTTTCAGTATTACAAAATGAACAGAATAAGATAGCATCTAATAGAGTTTACTCATCTCTTGCCAAATGTTTCCAAGTACAGAGGCTGAAAAATGTAATGACTTTAATTAATCTGATGTTTGTAAGTGATGAGCATTTACTCTTCTAATTGAAGCCAACAGGAGTTACTAAAGCTGGGCAGCTTTGAACAGAAGGACAATACATGCTAATTTTGACAAGCAACTACCTACATTTGAAACTGTTGGTTTCTGGGAATCTGCATCTCTCTAGCGACAGCTCATCTACAATCCCAAAACTTAAACCCTTCTGAACTGATACCCACAATGAACAGACTCATTTTGGTGTTATGTAGTGCTGGGGAGCGCACGGTGCTATGCACTAACAAACCGTGCCAATCTCCTGCTACAGTTTCTACCCTAAAGAACTGAAAGGCACAAGCCGTAAAGCACAGGAAATGCAAAACACGAACACAACACAGACAGAATGACCAGCGGCTGTTATTACTGAAATGCGTTACAAAATAAGTGGATTTTCAGGAGTTGTTTGAAGGAGGATAGCGAAGGATCTTTACGTACGTTAATTGGGAGGCTGTTCCATGTGTAGGAGGCAGCGTGGAAAAAGACACAAAGTTGGGAGTGAGCAAAAGAGACAAAAGGGGAATTAAGAGCGATGCTTGGGAGGAGCCGACAGCAAAGGAAATGAGGACCAAGGTCAAGCTAGAACCAAGCAAGCCTTGAATATGGCTAATGTTATGCAACGGAGGAAAAAGAATTCCTGGCAAAGGCTTAAGAAGCAAGGAAACATGGCCAATTATACAGGAAAGGAGAAATGATTGGTGCAGCATGTCCCATTAAAAAAAAATGTTATGAAGTGGAAGACCAGTTCACATCAAATAGCTAGTGGAACAAACATTTCAGTCTCAAATAATAGAAAAGAATTAATTCCACCGAGATTAGGACCAACACCCAGCCAGATGCGAGGAGTGGTAACAACATTAGGCTGCAGTGATTCTTTATCTAAATCTGTGAAATTGTGTGAAAAATCACCACCTAGTGTAAAAACCACATGTCCAAAGTAAATTGAAATGGAAAATGTTAGAAAAAAGGTGTTTAAAACATGCCATTCAATGCAACAGTAAAATGTGTGTCTTGCAGTTGTTCTCTAAAATGCATAAACTCATTTGATGCACAAATGAAATCTGCCCGTACAGGGGTTTAGCCACCACATTTCTATTCATCATCATTGTCACCGGTTCTGAGAAATACACAAACCCTCGGTGTACACTGAGTTTTGATGAAGAAAACTTTTAAGATACAAAGCTGCTACCCCGTAACAGAAATCAAATTAAATATTTAAGCATTTGAAGGGGAATGAAATACTATGACTTGACTGGTTCTGAGGCAGAAGTATCTTTTACATAGCCTAAGTTTATTTTCCTTCCAGATTACAACTTTGAGTCATTTACGAGCACGTATTTATTAGCTCTTGAGAGCTCAGTACAAAAACAATTTGTCACTAACAGTAGAGGTAGCAACTCAATATTACTGAAGCCTTAAAAAGTAATATTGGAATTAATATTACCACTTCCCTTCCTTGCTAGTATTTTCAAAGGAATTATAAATATATTGATTACTCTTAGTAAGTGTTTGATATGTTCTGGAATTAATCACAAATCCAGGTCCAAGCAACTCACATCTTATCAGCAGTTGGGGAGCTTGAATATTTGTATCTGAGTTCAACTCATGATGGCATTGATGTCCACCTCTACAACAGATTAAATCGAATCACATCATGTTTTGCTGGAAACGTAAAAATAGACATCTAAGTCTCTACTCCTCTCCCACGTAGTGACAGTTTATCCGCAGGCCCAATCAGCAGTGCTTACTTTTTCTTCTTATTTTCTTTTCACTCATACTGTCACAAAATCACTGTTTAGAATTAGAGGACTGTTGGTCACTTCCACTAGATCTCAGTGACAGGACTCAGTAAAGCAGTCCCCCTCCTTTCTTTGTGTGTGTAAAACTGCAGGAAAAATAAAACATCAATACATTTCCAAACTCTGCTTTAGAAGGTCTCAACTTAGGAATGCTTTAACTAAAGCTTGTAGGAAAATTCTTTTAGCTTCAAAATTAAATCTGACTTTAAAAAATCCTACGTAGCCCTTTGCATGTTTTAAAGCATACAGAGAACAGGATGTCAGTTAGACCCTAAACTACAGAGCAAAAAATTTCTGCATCTCTGCACTATAAGAAGGTACACCACACAGACATCAGGGAGAATAAGCTTATTCTCACACTAGCTCAAACACTCCAGGAAATCTGTACTTACCCACAAGTCATGTTCAGCATAATCAAACAGCAGCCAAACCTTTCTGTCACTGTGAGAAAGGAAAACCTTCTGCAATGCAATCACATTAGGGTGCTTCAACTCTCGTAAAAGCTGCAGAGAAACAGAGAAACTCTTGTTACTTCTCGTGTACTTGCGCTCGTCAAGAAAAGCAAATATAAAAACAAGACAAAATCCAAAACGAGTCTTAACACAAACAAGTAATCTTAAAAGAGGCCCTAGAAGAACAGATGCCACTGATCCAGCACATTATCTGCAAAATGTCAAAATCAGGATATACACAGCCTCCATGACATGGGTTCCTGTTCCGCCAGCACAACTGGCCATCACTAGCTACCTTTCTCTGTCCCACACTCAGCACTTGGCTGCCCACCCCACCTATTCACCCCACTCACTCTCAGCTTCTTCCTTGAAAGAAAAGATGCTGTTACACCCCAAAATCACTGTTCTCTTATCAAAGGTGAACATCAGGATTTGCGGATGCCAGAATGAAGCTTGTACAGGTGTGAACTCCACAGCTCCTGATCACCACCTAATTAATTGTATTACCAGTAATTCTCTTTTGCATTGGATCTCTGCCTTACTCGCCTCCCAGTCCATGGGGTTGTTGCTCTCAGAAGATAAGGGTGTTTTCAAAGTAAAGTTTACCGGAACCATTTTTCTAATGGTTGTTTCAACTACTATCCTGTAATCCAGAAATAAACCCAAGCTTATTTACTGCTTGCCAGAAAGAAAACTAGGTCTCATGACTAATTAGACAGCACATTACATCAGGCACTGCTGCTGAAGTCATCCTTCTGCCAGATTAAATCAGTCTCAGGAGGAGCTGGAAAGTGGTACTCCCAAAAATATCATTTCCATGGAATCAGGGCTTTTTTTCCCCTCCATGCTGCAATCATACAAATGATGGATCACTTCTGTTTTATCTGAAAATTGCTTGCGTCTGCAGCACTAGTACATAAATTGCCAAGAATCAATTTATAATGGCCAAATAGTAAATGGAGTAGGTTCCAAGGCACATTGGAGATAAATGAATCTCCCCTTTTTTCACCTTACAGAAAAAGACTTGAGATGGTTATTTTAGAGGTGGGGAAATAAGGAAAAGGATTAATTTTAAATTATATTATCCTTTGGCTACACAGATATCTGTCAAGACAAGAAATCTTCTAAAGAATATCCCAACTACTTAAATCTATTCCAGTTTTCCAGCAAATTTAATCATTTAAATGCCTTTTTTTTTTTTACCATGCAGGAAGTGTTTTCTTCTTTCTTGTTTCTCTCCCTAACAGTAACCATTTCTAATCACAAAAAAAAAAAATTGCTCCCTAATGAACTGTTCAATAGACATGCCCTGGTATCACTTATGAGATACAACAAGAATCATTTTGTCCCTTAACAAATGGCAGCAACTTGCAGAATTCTAAACTAACAAACCCCTGGAGATTAAAATACTCTCTCTGACATGCATCAAGAGATGTTGCTGTATACCTTTAGTAACATTAAAGATTATTTTATAGTAGGGATTTGATGTGACGCCTCTGCCTTTTTTTTTTAAATAAAGAGGGTTTTTTCATTTTAGGATAATTTTTAAACAAGAGAAGAAAAATATAGTAGATACATTATTTTTTTAATTGCTATTAGATTTTTCTTTAAAACACTGTTGGCAGCAATAGCAAGACAATTCTAAATTGTTAAAAGAATATTAACTAAAGCATTCTCTCTAAATAAGTAGAACTTTGCAGCAACAAACAGCCAAAGAGAATACAGCTCCATATCAGGTGCCAGCATGTAACAAACAAGTTAACAGAAGTAACAGATGACCGGTTACAGTCGCAGCCATAGATGGCAAGAGGTCCCCCCAAACCTGTTTATGCAGGTTATAGACGGACCCTCTACCCCTCTACTTCCCAAGTGCACTCGGCTTGGAAAAGGTAGCAATTTTTCAATAGCCTATCGAAAATGAACATGGTTTAAAACCAACAGGACTATTTTAAAAGCCGCGGTCTAGAAGTCACTGAGGTGTTCCCGATTCCTTAATCGGACGGGGCAGAGCAGCCTTACAAATAACAATGTGTGTTTTTCACTCAAGAGGAGCAGTTATAAAGCAGAACATTTCAGACACATGAATGCTTACTAAAACGCAGCTTCTCCAACAGTTGTATTTAAGAGAACATTCATAATTTATACAGAACATTTCTCGCCTTGACTCCCTGACTTAAACTCATTCTGTAGTTTAGACATCAACTGATATTAAAAACTAGATGGAAAACCATCAATTCAAAACCATGATTCAAATCATCTTGTTCCACCTAATGGTGTGTAACAGAAAATATTGATGTTATTTTAAAGAATATTTAAATAAGCTTCCATGTTATCAATTCCGTACTCCAACAGACGAACAAATTTGTTAATTAAGGAGGAAGGTAACCCAAACTTTACATTATTCTCACCTCTCTTAAATGAATGCTTTACAACTTATTGCAGCACAGCTTCCAGTCTCTTTGGAAGAGCTTCTGCAGTTTTAGCAAACAATGGGCCTTTACTCTTCCTCCTCCTCCTCCTACTGAGATACAACCCTAATCCAAACCAGAACTGGTTTAACAGCTTTGCTGCATTCTGGTGGTTGAGATTACAGGTGCTGCAGCAGTCAGTGGTGCTTTAGCAGCAGGACCTTGACACATCAGCTCTAGGGTCCATTACGCTGCGGTCAAGAATGGGAGCTCTGCCCCAGCTATTTTGGGGTTGCACTAACTAGACAAGAACAGAAACTTAGCTTAGGGTACAAGTGACTAGCACGAGTCACAAACAGAAATGTCGGTCAGATTTACATATAAAAATAATCTCACCTAGAGACAGACTACAGCAGAAGAGAGGGTGACCACACGGACTGAACTGATGTTACTCACAGGTACATAAAGAGTGAGGATGAGGGGAAGCACTGGAAAGACATGATCAGAAAGGAATGTAGGGCAGAGCCAAATAGACATCCATGGAAATCAAGAGACAGCAAATTTGAGACAAGCGTTTCAAAGAACAGTATGATCTAAGGTTTAGCTAAAAAGAAATCAGAGTCTCTAGAAATAGCAGACAGGTGGAAGCCAATGTGAAAACAAAGGGCCGTATTTAAAGCTATTTGCATCACGGTTATATCAACTACCTACTCTAAACTAATTTTTATGTTTGACAAGAATTTTGTCAATATTTAATGACTACACCAACCACCCAACTGTACTGTCATTAATTTTTTTCTAAATGGCTTAAAAATTATGTATTGCTTTAAAGGATGCAAGGGTAATACCCAGTTACTAGCTAACCCTCATCTTGAAAACAAAGACCTAACTCACCTCATGTTAGGTTTGCTGGGTTTGCTTTTCTGCCAGCTTCTGCTACAAAGGGCTGAGGGTTGCTGTCGCCTTTGTGTAGGTTGAGAATAAACGTGACCTCACATTCTTTGAATAAGGAAGCAGAATAACTTAATTTTTGAGTAAATTGTCCAAATAGGAGATAGAGTGCAGAAGGGGGGAAAAAAGTGTCTTAAGACTATGGTTAGGTAAGGCTTTAGCTTAGTCTAATGACTCACCTCCCAGTTTCACCATTCCTCTACTCCCTTTATTAGCTGTCATACACTACATAGGTCTAACAGCTAAGTCATGCACCTTTTTCTGAAATGGTTGTATGTCTGTTCATCACCACAAACACATTTCACAAATGTGCATTTTAGCCGTACCTAGAATCCAAAGACAAGCTCAGAGACACGGTAAATCATTGACTACAGCTTTTCTGCACCACGGACTGACATATAAACTTCAAAAAGAAAAATGGATAAATGAAACATAATACCCATACTAGTTTTCTTAGGTCTTGTGCAGAAGTAAATCAGTTTGGAGACTTAGTTAATTCAAGAGTTAACTTAGAAAGAAGAAATAAATATACTGATCTAGTAATTGAAAGATTCCAGTGTACCTGACAACATTTTATTACAAGACAACTTGAATGTAAAAAGGATCCGCAACTGCTAGAATTTATTACTAAGGGAATATGAATATCATCATATTTTAATAGTACTTTGGCTTATTGTTCCTCTAAAATTAAAGTTCCATCAAACTCAGCTCGCAGTAAAATGCTAATAAAAACCCGTCCCTCAGGCGAGTTACAGTACATTTCTTCCTTGGTAACAGCATACAACGCAGTTTAGGCAGGAAGTCATTGTGAAGGATGTAGTTCTGAATTGGCAACACCTGTACAACTTCGACTGTCCCATACAACAGCGTTCTTGTCAACATATTGGATTTTTTTCTGCAATTACTCTTCTGGTCAAGAAAATCGTACAAGCACATTAGCCCACTGCAGTTCTCAGTTGATGCCACGGTGCCGGGTTTTCAAATGCTGCACGAAGCAGATGTAGGGCTCCAGGCAGCTACACCCTTGTGACAGTTTGGGAATGTCCCAGTCTAAGAGACTGTCTTCCTGTCCAGAAGGTTTGTTTTAAACTGACCAACTGGAATATTCCTTCCCATGTCACGTCCAGCACGTCTCATAGGTTGTAGAAGTTTCTCACAGGCGCTTCTGTTTCTCGCAAGCGTTCTGTGCCTTTCAGAGATGTGGTTGCCTCATGCCTTTTCCTCTTTCCACCCCGGGCAGCGTCCCTACACACTTAGCCGGTGGCTTGCGGCTCGGTGGACCTGCAGTTTGTTGCAAGTAAAAAACTTTCTCGGCTCTGCCCTTCAGCCACAGCATTCCCACCTGCTTGTCTGCCCGCTGCTGCCACTCCAGCAAGCCGCCGCTTCGGAGAGAGAGCCGATCTGTCGCTGCGAAAACCCCTGCGCCACGAGGGACCAAACCCCCTCGCCGCTGGAGCCGCCGCGCCTCGGGGCTGCCTCTCCCTGCCACTTCCCTGCCGCCGCTTTCGCTGCCACTGCCGCTCTGCTTTGCTTCAATCCCCGGGATCAGACCGGTAGGACGGTGCAGACTCTGCCTCTCCACGTGGCGCCCCGGCGTTTTGTAACAGCCGCGGGTTCTTTGTCCTGCCTCTGCGGGACCCACATGGCCGCTCCCATCTCTGATCACTGCTTGGGTGTTTGTTCCCTTTCGCTCCTGATCCGCAGTTAACCCTTGCTTCTCCATCCCATACAGAACTCCTTCATATCCCATGGTTTTCTCCTGTATTTAATGTATTTTTGCTCTAGTGTTATTAAACTTTGTTTCAGTTTTCACAACGTTCAGAGGTCTTACAAATTCTTCTTCCTTCTCCTATCTCGGCTTTTTAACTCTTTCTCTCTCGGTGCAGGAGAGAGGGTTTTAGAGATGGTGGGGCACGTCTCTGGAACTGGCTTACCTTGGCCAAACCGTTGACAACCCTATACGCAGAATTGCTAGTAATTTGTTCTGCTGTCTGACATGAAAGTTCTCACACCTAAAACACTGAGCATTTCCCTCACGAGTGAATAACTCTTATAGCAGGGGAGGGGTGGAAGTCATGATGGGAAGGTCTCTGATGCCTGAGAAAAAAAGTTGGCAACGGAATTGGTATAGAAGCTTGAAGCATTGGAAATGTAAAGTGTTAGCAGTCAAGCCGAGTTAGACATTGCATGGAAAGTCAAAATAAACAGTAAAGACTCTCTAGCCAGAAAAGGAGCACAAGCTCAAGAATGTAAAAGCAGATTGTCATATAGTTTAAAGATAAAAATAAAAACCTAAAATATTTTACCTTGGGTTTTAATGATAGCTATGGTACTGATAATGGAATGAAGGAACACACAATGGACATGCCTCATGTTTAAGAAAGTGGAAATCGGCAGAATACAAGCAGAATTCAGAGGTGGCATCATATGGCCAGCAACTATAGCACACACATTTATGAAAGGGCAAGGAAAGGAGACAAGGCATTTGCAGACCTGTTAACCTAAAGCATGCAAAAAAAAAATTTTTGAAACAACAAATGTAAAGAAAAACGTGTTAAAAACAAACTCTCCTGATTTTCTTTTCTGATAACTAATTTTCTACACAAGCAGATCTCTGATCAAATTTCACCTTTATAACAGCATTAAGTACTTCATCAGGTGGGAAAAGTCACAACTGGAAGTTTGAGGTGAGCAAGAAACTACCTGACAATGGAAAACACTTCAAGGCAAAGTAGTTTTATGTATTAAATATTAAAAGAGTTATGAGAGCATAGGTATTGTGATTATTAATAAAACCCTTCTTAGCATTAAAATCATGAGTGTGACTGAAATTATCTGATTAAATAAAGGTAACATTGCAAATGAAGAAAAGGAGTGTGATAATACATCATCTTCATTCTACAATGAGTAAACAAAATGTAAAAGAAGCAGAACGAAATTAACAGCACAAAATCTGAATTCACTCACTCAGAAACTAACCAAGACCTTCCACTACAAGTGACAAAAAGGTATACCTGCATTACCATAAAACAAAGAAAATTAAGAGGGTAAATTGGATATTAGATATACTAGATGAGGTGTTTACAGGCGAGAAAAGGTTCTAATAATATCAATATGTAAAAGGCTTCTGCGATTTATTTTTAAAATACTATATGCGGTTTTCTTTACCTGTGCTCAAACACCTCCCCATCCACACACACCAAAAGATGAAGGCAAAGGGTGACCAAAGGAGCAAGCAATCCATCTCTCAACAGGGAAGAAAAAGCTTGATTGGTTACAGTAATTGAGCAAATATTGAAAGGAACTAAGATTGAGATCCACGGAAATACAAAGGCGTGAGCACCAAAGATGAAAGACATAATCACCCTAAATGACAATCACAGTTTAAGAACAAAGAGATAGAAGTGATAAGAGAGAAATTTACTCTGTAAGATGGTATCTCATGAACAGGCAGGTTCAGGAATAACTTCAACAGCAGAGAAAACACGTATCTCATTTGCAGCTTGATCATCATTGGGAAGAAAATTACTTCATGAATTTGATATAACAGTCAGCCACTGGATTCAGTGATGCAATATCTATGTAGTATGTGCTTTTATAGAAGCCTTCGTGAAAGGTGGGTTTGGTGAGGTTTTATTAATCATCTCCAGCAGATGAAAGATCATGTACTGATTGATTGGCTGCCAGGTCCTACAATAATCTGGTGTCAAGTCTTTGACTTTAGCCTACAAATTGTCTATCACCATATATTGCAAGTAACTGTTATGTGAAAGAGACTAGCAACTAAGAAGTCTCTTGCTCTTTCAAGGTATACACAGTTCTGCCTTTTCCCCCCCGCCCCCCAAATTAAAACACAACTTCTGTGAGACGAGAGGAGGACAGTTACGCTGTTACTCCTGTAAACAACATGATCCACTATGAAGGCGTTTAGCACATTTAAAAATAGTCAGCCAGCACATTCCTCAAGGAAATAACTCCTGCACAGAAATCCTTTTTCACTATAGGATAAGTAATGCGTTCTAGCTAGCACCTACGGCGGCAGGGGGAGGACAGATACCTTCATCTCGCTGTGAAGGAAACCTAAGAAAAAATTAGACAAACACTACTCTCACTACTTACACTAGTAAATCTTGCAGTAAATACGTATTTCTGTGTCAGCAATGATAAAACCCATAATCACCGTCAGGAATTTATTATGAGGCTAATCTCTTCTAAGAGGTGCTCCTATCTTTCACGTAGTTTACTGCAGTCTTTTGATCTACATAGTTAAACTGATCTGGAACAACCTCGGTAGTTTCTTTGATGGAAGTGCACTCTGTAACACATTCAACCATTTTCAAGGTTAAAACAAAACCTTTAAACAGATAGCAATGCGGATCACAAGAAGTCACAGGAAAGACCAAAGGACCAGCCTGATTGGTCATAAAAGCAATTGTACAGTGCAGAATTTTAAGGCCTCCTCTTGTGTGATTAATATATTCGAAGCCTCTAGGGTCACTGAAGCTGGTTCCAAATTGAAGCTGGGCTTTTCAAAGGAACCTAGAGATCGTAATTTTACTCCTTCAGAAGGTCTTTAAAAATTCCAACTTATAACTTGATGTTATTAATTAAGACTAGATCTGCTCCTCTGTGTTATTAATATTATCCTTCCCACACAGATTCTCTGATGCCTACTATCATATTGAGCTCATGCCGCAGGTTTTCCCTCAGGGAGGTATATACGGGCCTCAAAAGAACAAAAATAAAACCAGGAAGCTATTAATTTTATTGAACTTGTAAGAACAATCCTTTGCTAACTGTGCTACAGGTCTCAAAGTTATCAGGAAGAAAAGAGAGGGAAACCAAAATAGCATACCACATTAAAAAACTACTCAAAATTCAGCTTCATTTAGGGATTCGATTGATTCTTTAGTTTGGGCTTTTCCAACGTGGATTCCCTTTTCTAGTTGGAGAAATTCGACTTAGAGAGTTACTGCATAACTGAAGTATAAATAAAGAGTCTTTACATAGTCATAGCTTCAGACTGAGCAAGTATGGAGGGGTCGTTCATCAGCCCTTCCAGCTCTGAACTGCCCGTGGCTGGTGCCTGTAGTAAGAGGTCTCAAAGATACAGGCAACATAAAAATGGACGTGGATAAATATGCAAAAAACCCCAAAACTGTCTGAAGAACCTAAAAAGAAAGGTAAAAGTTCAGGTGGCAGCTTAAGCTCTACTTCAGAGAGGAAAATCAAGCAGGCAAGGCAGACAGAAACATCAAAAATTAACGCTGCCATACATACACGAACAGCGAAGAGCACTGCCTCAGTTTACAAATTAAAATTAACAAGCTAAAATACTTTAAAGCACGAGTCCAAGCAGACTTCCCCTCGAATTCTCCTATACAAGCACCCAATTTTCATCAGTTTTAGTCCAAGCAGTCTATATTGAAGCATCCCTCGAAGCCTGCTCTACGCATCCTTCAACCTTCTCCTTTCTTCACACTTTCAACTCCCTAAAGCACACAGCCCCCAAATTGCGAGGGCTCCAAACTCCATGTTTTTAAAAGTAAGTAAAAAGGCACTGAACAGCATCTAGTGGGTTCACTGCCAAATGTCAGGACAGGAAGAGGACAAAAACCTTCCCCACCCTTCTCCTATGACAAGGATTAAGAAACTATTTCTTCTATAAATATTTTCATTTTGGGAGCTGAAAATGGTCTGTCATTGCTAAATAACATTCTGAAACAAAAGCTTGGCAAAAGACTTTTCGTAAGTATTGCATTTTAACTAAAATAAAGGAATAGAAATGAGGGTAACTGTGTTTTAATTCTTGAGGTTCTCAACAAAAGAAAATTAAATAACTTTAGCATTTTTCTTGAAGAACATAAGCAGATATACAAGTATAATGATTTTTTCCACTTCTTAGTTACCAATATGGTATACCATGGCATGAACTTTGAAATGGAAAGACATGACTATTGTAAAATCACTTCCAAAACAAGAAAACTGTTTATTTTTAATACAACTGTATAAGGAAATGCTCATGTTAAGATTATACAATATTGACTTAGCTTCTATTTAGACCCAGAGCACATCAAGCATGACAAGGCTGAGCTGCTCAACACCCCTCTCTAAACCTATACCCAAGAACCAAAACCTCTAAAATTCAGATCGTGGGGGGTTGTCTCAGGTGATATATAACAGGTTCAGCTCTGTGACAAATGGGCTGGGAGACCGCCAACATCTCCTCTAAATCTGACAGCTCAGTTACCAAAACACTCCCACCAAGTGACAAACCTGGCTTCAGGCTTCTCCACTGCTTTGACCTGCTGAATGGAAGGGGCAGAGAGCCTGAAAGGACACAGCTGAAGCACAGCTCAAGACATCAGGACAATATTCCAAGTAAACAGGTGTGACCCTCTGCAGCCTGAAGGAAGGTATATCCCAGCTCTGGAAAGAGCCAAAAAAACGTTGCTCACATCACGTATGCAGCTTCTCAAGTGTGCATGCTGAATGTTACGAATCCAAGACCAGAATCTGATTCCACCCCTGCTTTGTAAAGGACTTGGTGTATTACCCAAGGTTGAAGAATACGCTGCTGCTGAGTACGTTCACATCCAAGTCCTCAACTTGCATACAGTTATTTCTCTGATACAAAAATACACAGGAATATAAATCAAGTGTTGTAATTAGGCAACAGTCTAACAATAATTTACAATTTACAACCGCATATTATTTCTGTATTTTCATAACTGTATTATTCCATAATAGAAATTATTGATCCAACACTCTCCTGCGATTCAAAACTATTGGGGGGAAAAAAAAAAATCAGTGATGGCTTAACTGTGTATCCATCCACTGGCTGAATGCTAGATCAGCTATATTGCAGTTAGCCTAAAGCCAGCACAAAGTCCATGTTCCGAGAAGCCTATGCCCTGATCTGGACTAAATGCTGATGGCTGATCCAGCAACACAGCAGCAGCCTCCAGTCAGGAAACAAAATGTGTATATTTTAGCACTTCAGAATAAAAAGAAAAAATTACCTTTGTTCAGTTAAGGGGGGACAGGGGGTGGGGAAGAGAAAAATAAATATTAATGATTATTCTTCGTAAGTACTCATCCTGCTTCGTCCAGACTGGGAGACAGGAGTTTAGATATATAATTTATGGTTCAAGTCGTCCTTAACAGGAAAATTAAACCAAATCAGAGCTATGAATTCCAAACATATTAAGCACATTAAACCTCTGTCCCTCATGGGAATCAAGTTAAAGCTGCTTTAGTGCTGAATGACAGCATCCATTAAAGTTTGATGTACTTCAACCGACCTGCTTTAATGTCTTACTTCTAGTTAAACAAGCTAAGGGACAAGCCTACAGCTGCAAGTATAAACTGAATCTAATACCATCCTGCAGGTCAGAAGTGCGCCTGCAGATCGGAGGAGAGAAATGTGAGTATTTTTTGGTCCTTCACTTTCTTTAACCTGGGTCTGCTTAAATTAGCAAATGTTTTGCACATAATTTTACAATCGAGCTTCTTGCGTACTGTTTCAGGATAAGATTCCTTTAAGAATGTCACTGTTTCAGAGCTTTTACTCATGAATTATAGAAATAATTAGTCTGTTGTCAGTTATTTAACAACAATTTTAGCATTTCACTCTGGAAGCACAAGGCTAGAACTTTCTTTTTGTTTAACAACACAACAACCCATTTGATTTGTTCTGCTTTTGCTCACAGGTTTTCACTTTTCACCCAAATTTTCTGTAATCTTTTCAGCCACATGTTAGACAAATCTAATGTGTGAAGCAAGCTAAAACAAGATGTTCATTGGTGGTCTCCCAAGTCATTAAACACCTACCACAAGGTTCCTCTCATACTCAGGATCAGACTGCAGCTGGATTAAAAAAAAAAAAAAAAATCATCTTTTTGTAACCTAAAGACTACTATTTCCTCATTCTTCTACTGAATATAAATTCTTCAATGAGGCACTGAATGCAGCAAAACCAGTATTTCCCCCAGTAAGGACTGATACTGTTCAGGAAGGCTCTAAAGTTGGCTTAATGTAACTCACAAAACGTGGTGAGCAAAGAGATGAAAATACAAACAAGGCATGGTAAATATGCTGTTATGGCAACCCATGAGGGCTCAGAACAACACCAGTTTTGTAAGAGAAGTTTTGAATCAACACCAGCTGGCAAGATGAAGAAACTAGTAACTATTATAAACTAGTAACTACTTAATATTTACCACCAGGAGAGGCTAGGCACGTGCTGTTCCGCGTTTAAAACTCCATCCTCTAAAGTGACTTTTACCGCATGCAAATAAGTACTGAAATGACTTTAAGCCCAAGGCAGCAAAACTCATGTGGCTCATACCATAAGCACTCATGTTGGACTTTATTCCTGAGAACCAATTGCAGACATAGCCCCAGAAACTACGCAGAAATGAATAATTGTAAGTCACGCTCAAGACCTACAACAGAACTCTCCCAGATCTGGTGTATCTCATTAAACATACAATTAGTGGTAGCAAATAACATTTTTATAACCCCAGCCAAAATGACAAGAGTTCATTTACGTGCATCTTCCTTCTGGAATAACAACTTCAGTCTTCCTGGAGAAAAACAAATACCTCTTGCAGAAGTTAAGAAAATCTCTTACACAACGATACCATCACCCACTACTACGAACTCCAAGACTACTGTGAGCCTCCTGCCTGTTTGTTCCTCCTAACTTTGCCAAACTAATTGTTTGGGCCAAGATTTTCCAGTCTGGGCACTAGTGAACATCTGATTGTTCACATAAACCATTTAGCCATTTACAAGAATGCCACTGGGGACAAACATGTAACACGTGTACAGTCCTACTCAAAGGAGTACGAGCTGCTGTACTTGATTCAGACAGAAGACTCACTTCAAGCCTGCTTACTGTCCTGGCCCAGATATAGCTGAGGTAAACACCAAGAGAAAGAACATGTTGAGCTGCAGACACACAGTACAAGCCTCTTGTGGTAGGCACAGCCAGCTTCCAGCAAGCCACCAGATCAGAGACTTGAGAACCAGTTTAAACCAAAGCCCTTCACCGGTGTTCTGTATTTGCTCGATTAGCCCCCAACCACATCCCTCCTCCCCAACTTATTCCTATCTCTGGTCTCTACGAGATGGGGAGCTGTGTTTGAAAATCAAGTTGTACTGGGGAGAGATTAGCTATCTTCCTTCAGCTGCCCTAATTCTTCTCTCTGCTCACACTGAATAACAATTTCCTACTTAACTTTTCCATATAAGTCTGAGATTTTAAACCTCCCACATCTTACTTCAGCTTCCCACTCTTTCAAGCCACAGATTCACAGACTATTTCGTCTCTGTTCATATGCAAGCTTTGTATCACCAACTTTCTTGATTTCTCCCCTCCTTACCTTCCCTTACTGTGTCCTTTCTGAGGTGGAAGAGGATCGGGATGGCACGTAGACAACATCTGAATGCACCAGGGATTTATGAGGTTGGAAAACTGGTTTGCTCTCAGGACTTGATTTCAGTAACTCACTTTTAAGTCATCATTTGAATATCCCTTTTTGATTGCTCCTAAACTTGGAGCTGTTTCCAGAATAACAGTGATGAAGATTCAAAGATTTTCCTCCTACTCTCTACCTGCACCAGAGTAATGATCATTCAAGAAGCCATCACTGTCTGTAAATAGCTAGGGTTGTTTCTCTCCCATTTCCACTACATTAAAATTCACTGCTGATAGACACAAACATAATTTTATCGCACAAGCTGCTCAGTATTATGAGATATTTTGCACTTCCGTGCAGGTTAGCAAAGAATCAAAGCCAGGCTAAGCAATTTTGTATCATCAAACTGTCACCTGATGCTTCACTTTCCCTTGGGGGAAAAAAAAAAAACCAACATTATTTGCGCATACTCTGTGGAAATGGACTTACAAGACCTTTAGAGCTATTACGTGATGCACATTGGAGACAGCTCCGGCACTAAAGCAAAGGAGAAAGTTCCCACCCCCCACCCCAATTTTTCTCATGCTTAATTCAGTCCCTGCGGAGAAGGCTGACTTCTTCTGGGGCGAGGGACATGAAACTCACTCCAAAAAGAGGAGAAGTAGGAAGAAGCTGAAGGAAGATTTGGTCAGGAGAACCACCCTAGGGAGAAGGACACCAGCACGTCAGCCAACAGGAGGGGCACAGGCTGCAGCTTGCTGGCTGCTCTGCGCAGCAACACCAGCAGCGAGAGGAACGACAGAGCTGCAATGAGCAGTGAGGAGATACGCCAGACCTTGGAGAAAGATGTTAGAAACCAGATTAGACCAAGGGAGGAGGATATATGGACTACAGTAGTATATCAGCAGGGAGGAATGCGACTGCTGTGGAAACACAGAAGGGGAGAGGGGGAAAAAAAAGCAGGGGACACTAGCAAAGCTGAAGAGGGGAAAAAAGGGGAAAACGGGACAAAAATATAAAAAGGAATAAACTAGGTAGGAAAAACAAGACCGAGGCAAAAAGACTAGTGGAGGGCAAATACAGAAGATGTCATGGAGGGAGAGATGCACAGCAAAGTATCCAACACAGCAAGCTCCCCTCCTAACCTCGGAACAAAGTCCAGAGGCCCACCAGTCCTCTGGCAAGAGTGTCGTCCTCTTCTCCTCAGTTAAGCAGTAGTTCCCAGGAAAGTGAGGTGACTTCAGACAGCAAGTTGATGTCTGTGTTGTGAGCAGAAGGTTAGAAAGAAGAAGAGAAAATGAGGCATAAGGGAATGGAAACATTGCAGAGAAAAGAAGGGGCATAAGGAAGAAGCTTCTACTTTCAAGGATAGAAAATGGAAAAATATATAGTCCCTGTCAAATGTTTTCATTTTTTATCTGCATTCTTTTCAGCATGACCTTCAGGAATACAATCAGTCAGACTTCTATGAAAACCTAAGTCAGAAAAAGAGGAGGGCTCAAAGAATATGTCAAGGATAGTGAAAAGAGTCTGGGACTGGTGATATGATACAGTTAAACTGTAAAAATGGAGAAAACTCTCATCGAGGCAGGTGAAAAACCTGCAGAAGCTGATTGTAAGATTTTATTACAAGCACTCTAGCATACAAGAGAGGCAGCAAAAGTAGTAAATGTTGCTGCTGACGTAACAGGATAGGGAAACAAGAGTAGACTCAAAAAAGGAATCAACAGAAGAAAAGCAAGCAGGATCAACAAGGCACGAATACTTAACACACCGCTTATCGTAAGAAAGTCTAAGCAACAGAACATGAAGGAACTATAAAAGAAGAAGAAGAAACTATACAACAAAGAAAGGATTTAGAATAGGAATTAGAGGCAACAGCATTTGAAAAGGACAACAAAAGAGCAGCTCTGCTGGAGAATATGATCACTTAAGCAGCATTGCCCCTGACTGAAGAGGCAAACACACGCTCATACACGCAGAAGAGTTCGCAGAAAGAGAGCCAGGAGCCAGAGCGAGGATGACAAGCAAAAGATTAGAAGTTACATGCTAGTAGCCTGGTAAAAAGGATGAAAAAACCCTATAAATAAATTTTTTTTCCTACACAAACCACAAATGTTTTACAATGGTTATTGAAATAACTGAATGTAATGAGACATTTTGTCCCAATCAACATGTCACTACTATACAATAGGATAACTTAGCCAAATAATCTAAGAAGTGCAACATGCACTTTGTTTCCACTCATTATGACATTTTCCACAGTCAGATAAAAATCAAAACAGCGCGTCCCTTATTGGAGCAGATAAAAAGAGAGTAGGTCAGGGATTCTTCCTTTATCCTATTATTGCCAAGACAGAAAACATGTTTTCGCAGAGCCCTACCTAAAAAACATAAATAGACCTTTTATATTTGGCAAGAATTATGGAAAAGTTCAGGCAAGGGGCCAGATGTTTTGTTAAAATGGATAATGGTATGGTTTAGTTTTGCTAAGGACCCACAAACAGTGCCCTGAGAATCTGGTCCCAATGCCCGCTCCTCTTATTCAACATCAGATTTTATCCCAGGGGTATAAAAATGCATTCACATACACACCTTTCTCCAGATCTCTTCTAAAAGATAAGCACATATCCTATGCTGTCATGACTACAGCAGTCTCCCAGGAAGACAAAGCTATACCCACAAACAAGATAAATCCTTTAATTCATACATGAAGTTACTTCAGCATAACCTTTCATAAAAACAAGGCACATGGATGGTGAGTGCTGCAGTGAGAGAGCTCTCAGGCACTCCTTGTTCCACACTGTCCCCTTCAGCTCCCCTCTCTTGCCACTGTCACCACTGCCTATCCCAACTCACACAAGCTATGTCCCCAGCTAAGCAGCACATAGTGAGGTTTCACAGATATATGTATCTGTATGGCTTCCCTTTTGCTCTAGCTTTTTATGGCACAGTCCCAAGTGGGCCACAGCAGCCAAGTAGCTGTGTCTGGATATTGCCACCAAAAAAAAAAAGAAAAATTCAGAACAGATTTACATGATTTTGAAAGCTCCTCCATCTCTTATTCTACTGTGAACTTGCTTTTACCCCACTGCCTTCAGATTTTTAGGTATTTGGAATTAACCAAATCAATTAATGTGACATACAGAGAGATTCCAGCAATGGGACTCAGCAAACACAAAAGACATGCTACAAATACCAAATAACAAGATGACTGAATAACTGAATGATACTGAAGAAAATACAACGATAAGGTGAAAAGACACACTGATGAGTGCAATTTTATAAATATTTGTTAAAAACCTCGTTCAAGGAAAGCCATGCAAGGAACACTTCTTCCTTTAAATTTTCTTTACTATTCATAGCACATGAATTGGACTACACACAACAACACAGCAATTAGTTTAAATACTGCCAATATTCTCACTGGTGATAATTGGTTGCTTCTTGCAAGAACATCTGTTCCATCTTCCTTAAGAAATGAAGTACAGACCCTGTTACCTAGACAACAGAATCCTTCTGAGCATCACACACTATAAAAGGGCAATATCAACCCAAGTCACACTTCATATTCATTCTTCCCACTGCTCCCTTATCACCATTAATGCAGCCGAATGCCATGACTTTTTAATATTAAGCCTGTATTTATCTGATCACATGAGTTCAGGCCCACTTTCACATGCATTTCAAGTAACAGCTGTGTTACCGTCCTCTGGCCAAGCAACAGTCGCTTTGAGGCTTTGTATCCGGCCAGTTTCCACCACCGAGACTGCCAAGTTGTCAAGCCGAAAACATCGTGGCTTACGATTACTCTGAGAGCAAGTCCTATCAAATTCAGAAATCTTGGATCAGTCCGCTTGAATGTGGTGCGGAAACAGTCACCTTCACCACCACCACGCCCCTGGATTACTGGAGATTGTTACTCAAGGGCTATGTGGACTCATTCCATACTGGTGCTCTCTCATGCCCTCCTGACAAATTACGGGGAGTAGCAGCAGATAAACCTTTGGAAGATGCCTTTTGTTGCCTTAGCAAGCTCAGCACAATTTTGTAAATATTGATGAAATATTAACAACAACGAAGTGTGACGGATGAGAGATTCCTCTGCATGCTTTAGTTGGATGGATGGATTTTTCTTCCTGTGTGCATGTGACAGAGTACCAGTGAATACAAAGCTCAAATGACGTGTGAGATGTAAAGATGAAGCACTCAGAAAAGAGAGATCACTGCGGCAAGCCACAACACAATCACCACCACTCAGCTATTAGCCTAAATTTATCTCACTTCATCTTCCTTCTGACAACACCTTAAACTAACTGCCCCTTCTCCTTCACCTTCTTCCCTTTTTGGGAGAAGAGGAACACCACCGTCTATCTTCAAATGCATATGCTGTAGCTGTCCCTGTTGTAGGAGAAACTTCTGCAGGAAAACCCCTATAGCTTTTAGGGATTTCGTTTTGCCCATGCAATAGCAATCATGCCCTGGGCGCATACCTAAATTTTTAGCCACTACAAGGCAATAGCACCACGGAATGCCAAGCAAGAAAAGGAGAAAAGGCTATTAACCCAAAATGTTTGGGACTTTACTAATGCAAACATGACTGGTACTTTAATGGGAATGCTCTGACAAGTTATATTTCCACTAGCACGCAGAACACCACAGAAATAATTTTATGAACATCTGATAAGCAAGTAGATGGCATTTTGGGCATTAACTAGAGTAACCAGGAGTATTAACTAACCACAGAAGGTAAGCGTGTTGTTTTATTTATTTCGCAGATCCTGCCTTTTTAGAGGGGACTTCCAGGCCTCCCCTTATCTTGATTAGGCAGAAATGGAAGGGTTTAAAGGAAGGCTTCTATAGAAGCACCTTATACAGCAGTGTTTCATAGGAGAAAGGTAACATTTAAAACAATTCTAGTAGGACAACGATACAGATCTGTTTTTGAGGCCTATCTGTGTTGAAAAAAAACCCCCATGAGCTCTGGAAGTACTGAAGAAAGAAAATAATAGCTTGAAAATTGTCTGGATTTGAGATGCCCAAAAGAGGGAAAAATGAAAAATAGCCTCAGACTGAAAATCTAAACAATAGAGATAGCTGAAAACAATTAAAACTTCACATCACAGTAGCATTCCTTATTTAGACTACAAAGCTTTAGTGAATTTCAGATGTGGAACAGCTTTAAAGACAATTTAGTAGTGGTAAAATAGGTTTTAGGGCACAAGTAAATAAAATGTAAAGCTGTAAGGATCACCCATCCTCGGAAAAACAGAACAGGCTAGATAAACCTAGGCAAGAACAATACCACCAATACATAACAAAAATAACACGTCCAGAAAGAAGGAACAGTTATTAGCATGAAGTGCAAAGATGCTAAGACAGATGAGGATACTGAACAAACCTTGGAGTTTAGAGAGAGAGAGAAATCATTAATCACAGCAGTAAGAAGCTGCTTTAAAGTGGAAGCTTAAAGCTGTCAAACCAAAACAGATCCAAGACAGAGCTAGTACGCAGGAAACCACTGTCTTGCTTGTATTAAAGGCATCTAGAGATAAAGGGAGGAGAAAGCAAAGAAAACCAGTACCAAAGGCAACTGAGGTAAGAAAGAAACTGGAGTAACCTAATTAGCAAGTGAAAATACGGAAAGACAAAGAGAGTTGAGAAACAAGCTCTGCAGGGGCCATGGGATGGGATAAATTCATTAGCACAGAAAGAAAAGGCACAGGCTCCTCAAAGGCTTCAAGAGCTTGGCAGCAAATCTCATATTTCATAACTGTCTATAACCAAAACTATTCTACCGATAGCTTCTTTCAATACGCTGTTCACAAATTCAAAAAAGACGACTTTTCACAATAGTACAGCCTGTCAGGACCACCTAACTGCAGCTGCATACGAGAAAGCCCAAGGTCAAGTATACTGAGCATATACATACACCCACAATTTAGTACACGCACTACAAACAGGCAACAGGCAGGTATAAGGAATCATCCTGACACATTGCTAATGAGATAAGGATGAGCGTGATGCTCTTCTTCTACAAGGTAGAAGCATTTTGCCTGTCAGACAGCCAAATGGAGCAGAGAACAAAACCGTGATGCCCACACCTTCCTTACCGAAAGGCAAACTAAGCAAACTCTGCATAGTAACAACCTCACACTATAAGCCTGGGACAAGATGCATCACAGCATTCAAGACATCCAGTCTATTCACCGAGTGTGTATTGCACTGTTAACTACAGTTTGGAAAGAGGGAAGCCTCCCTGTGGCTCAAAATCCCCACACAATCAAGTCATCATAAAGAACATAAAAATCTCAGTAAAGAACAACGGAAGCTGTATTTAAACAAAGCTATTTTGCAGCTCACCACAGAGGTTCAAAAGAAAACAGACACTACACTGAAACTTAACATAACGAAATTCAATGACATAAATAAAATATTAGTAGAAGGTAACACGACATTTTGCCTTCAACAACAAAGTTGACAACATACATATAAAAAACTGCAGGGTAAAATACCACTGTAGAGTAAAAACACTATCCACTTAGCCATACACAGGGCTGAAACCATGGCTAAATGATGTGTTGAAAAAAGCAGCCTTTTTATTAACACGTGATCAAGCCCAAAAGGTTTTTCCACTGATGTCCCACTTTCCATCCAGCCATCTCTGATCTCTATTAATTTATCCAGTTTAGGTACTACTGATAACATCACAGACTCAATGGGCGCAGAGAAGCCTCAGACAGCTTGCAGCTCAGGATCAGTAGAGAGACCAGTAAGAACAACATTGTGTTGAGAGTATGTTACAGAGCTACCTGATAAGGACAGGGAATCAGATGAAGTCTTCTCTCAAACCAGGACAACAACTCAAAAAAGTCTCTGAACCAAAAACCCTGTTTCTTATGAGAGACGTTAACCTCCCCGACATCCACTGCAAGCACAACACAGCAGGGCAGGAGCAACCCAGGTAATTTTTGGAGGACATCAGGGACAAGTTCTTTATATACATACTGGAAGGGCCAACAATGGTAGTACATGGCTGTTCTCAAACAATGAAGACCTAGTTGGAGTTGTGACAATCAAAGGCAGCTTTGGCTGTAGCAACCATCAACTAGTACAGCTCAACATCCTAAATAAAATGAAGAAGGCAAGTGGCAGAGCACAGACCTGGAGCTTCAGGAGAACAGACATCAGCTCACTGAAGGAACTGGTAGGTGGCCATGGAAAGCAGCTCTGAAGAGCAAAATTGCTCAGGGAAGTTGGCAGGTCTGCTCAAAAATACAAGTATCAGATGAGTTTAGGCTAAGCAGATTGTCAGAGCTTCAGTGCAAGAAGAGCAGCATGAAGAGGGGTACAAACAGGAACAGGCTACACAGGAGGGGGTTAGAAACATTGCCCAGGCACGTAGCAATGGTGTCAGGGAAGCCAAAGCTCACGTTGAATTGATACTTGCAAGGAATGTTCAGATCAAAAAGAAGAGCTTCTGCTACTACAGTAGTTTTGAAAGGCTAAACAAGAAATTGTCAGCCTGTTGTAATGAGAAAGAATGAGAAACAGAAGATAAAAAGAAAGGTTTATGACAAATTCAGAAAAGAACCCCAAATTTACAAAATGTTCCAATTAAAGCTTTAAAATGTGTAGGTATATGTTCATGTGTGACAGACAGACACACAGAGTCTTGCAGGGAGCGTTTAAGTTTGGCAGCTAATGTCTTTCCTGCATTATCTGCAACTCTGCTGTTCTTCATCAGAATTGCTGCCCACCCCTTAACCTGAAGGGGCTTGGCTTCACTTTTTCTTCTTTTTTGTTGAAGGCACCATGAGCGGGGTTTGCATTTGTGTCCTTAGAATACTCAGGATCTGAAGTGAACAGCAAATTCAAAGTGAACACAACTGAGCCTGAACAGCACGGAACACCCATTTTTGCCAGTCAGTTGCACTGGGAAGTTGGATTATATCCTAACTGATGTCAAGCACCAAATCTGCAGACAAGTTTCTTCAGCTCACACTACGTCAGAATGGGATAAATGCTTTTTCTCCTTTTTAGCATACTCACCATAGATTTGTTGATACTGCTCTCCTGCTTTGAGCAGAGACACAACTTCAATAAAAGGAAAATAACATCTGCACTAAAAGTTTCAAATATTGTATTTAGAAAGCAATGGTGTGCTAGTTTCCCTCTTTCTGCTCTGCATGCTCTTTTTTGTTGTTAAATTGCTGAAGGAGGAGGCTGCAGTTAAGACAATGGACCCGACTAGCTGCTTCAGATGATGCTCTACTTTCATTACAACTATCTGTCAAAAAAATATATACTTCATGCTGTGAAACTTATTTTTTGTAAACATTACAGTACATTTATAGGCCAAAAAGAAAAAGTCAACTTAGCTGATTAAAACAAAAATCTCATTTTATTCCACAAATTTACTACCTGTGAGCTTTTCTTATTTAATGAAGTTAATTGTTCTTTCAGATACAATAAAGTTATAAAAAGACAAAAAAATGTCCAGAGAACCCTTCTGAAGAATAACCAAAGCAGGAATTTAAGTACTCCCTTACACAAAAGCATTTAAATTACAGAGATTATACAAGATTAGGCCATGTAATGCAGAGAGCTCTTATTCTTCCTACGGCATGCAAAACATGAGTTGTCATGTAGTCAAACCAAAGACCTCCTTCCAGCTGATTCATGCTTACAAAATCACAATGCACAGACAATTCCAGCCAACACATGCCTTAACTCTCTAATAAGAAACCCTTAAAAAAATTTTTTTGAAAACTTATACTTATTTCACTACCTCCAGCTACTGAAAGAGGGAGTGGAGTTTCAAAGTTTCCACAGACAAATCTAATAATCTCTTCTAATTATGTAGTAGAGAATTTATGGGGAGATCTTACATTGCCAAATATTCTACACATATTATCTTGGCAAGGGAAAAGAAGTTCTGACATTCAAAAGGAATCTCCTACAGCAAGTGTACTCAGGAACACAGACCTTTTTCAAGTCCTGTTTTACCTAATCTCGTCTTAAACAAAGCCAGGGACCGAGGTTAGAAACTATTTTTCTGCAGATCAGTAAATACTACAAGCTGCTGTGATAGTCAAATGTCAAAGGCCAACAACAGCCAAAGCAGAGGACTTGTACCTATTACGAAATTCTAGGTAACTGTACTTGAAGAAAGCCAGTGGCATTACAAACCTTCAAAGTGTTTTATTAATATTGAGAAATTATCATTATTCGCACACAGCTGATCTTTCCTGCATTCCTGAGAGATGCAGAGACAGGTCAGACACGTTATAAGACCAGCCTGCTCCACAGTCTCAAATTCAGTAGCTTCACGTTTAGCTCATTCGATTCAGCGGATTCCAGCCAGGAGGGGAGAGCAGTTTGTCAGTGACATGCAGCACCTGACAGAGGTAAAGCAATTAAGTTTTACAGGCTCTACGAGCAAGGCACCATGTGTCCCCTTGAGTGTCCCCATGCCCTGCTGCCAGCAGCACAGCTGAGAAGCATATGGCAAAGGCACAAAGTACTTTGAGATGGAGACATGAAGTCTAGCTGGACCTCCCTGGCTCAGCTTCAGCACCGCAACGCCACAGACCCCCAAAGCCAAGAGGAGGGAGAACTGCCGACGTGCAAAGGAAGGTGGGAAAGAATATAAATATAGTGAGACAGAGCCTTACTCAAGAGAGCTGATAAGCCCAAATAAGTTACAATAACCTATCATTTAACCTATCAGGCTTCCAAAGCCTTGCCCACCCTCAAAAACTGAGGGTGCCAAAATATTTGTGCCCTCTAGCACTTTGTTACATACATTACATTAATAGGCAAAAGGCCTGAGAATAATCTGCACACACTAAATTGTTCAGATGAGCTTTCAGTAACTCATTTAACACTGCAGTCTGAATTATTTTAGCCCGTACCCATAAATGCAAGCATGAACACAAAGGCCAACTACTGCTCCCACCAGTGTCCCACAGAGTACTGGCAACCTTTCAAGGTCTCCCAGAAGGAGCAGCCTCTAGCAGCTTCACTAACAGCGAGCACACACAGCCACAGGATGTGGCGGCTGAGATGGTTACACATCCCAAACCCAACAGTCACACAGGGCAAGACTGCAGCAATTCAGGGCACTCTTAAGCAAGCATAGGAAAGAAACGCTGCTGGTTTGTGGCTCCACTTCTCCCATTTAAATAATCTGTAACAGCCCCGTCTAATTAATTTTTCCCCACAGAAAAAATGCTAGCAAGCTATAAAAAAACCCAATATAGAAAAATCCAGTAAAGTTTAGAATTAAGATCACTATTTACAGAGAAGACAGCTAGAGTTGGTAGTTCATCCTTGGAAGATTAGTTCTTGGTGTTGGGGATGGGGAGGAAAACTGGAAAGGACCAGGAGTTAATAGAAGAATCTCTCAGGACCTAACTCAAGTAGCCAGTGAGTGGCACTGATTAAGAAAAGGTGATATTTCTTCTTTTCTCTGAATTAGTTTATCCAAAAATCCACAATTAGAAGTTTATAGTCTCTTCACTGTGGAAATCCAAGTCCTCAAAGTAACCAGCATAATCCTCTCCCAAGAAAGTAAAGCCTTTGGGACAAGAAATCTCAGATAAAGCTGTATTACCGTGGTGCTTTTTTGACAAACAAATACAAAATTCCGTTACGTAATTCCTATTTCTGTTATTTTTGTTTGTAAACTTTTAAAGTTATTGCTATTGGTTCTTAACAGATGATGGCCAAAATACTCCACAGGATAAAAAAGCCCTAATAAGTAATAGGAACAGAGCTTTAAGGTCTTAGTGTCTAAAAATGTATTTTATTTCTCTTCCATCTTCTACAATGCAAACAACATTAACAAATTCCTAGAGCCACTCTGGCTATAAAGAGCTGTGGGAATTCAGACTTTTTTTGCCCCTGTTACAAAAAGAATTAGAAATCCCACCTTGATGTTCAAGCAATTAAGGAAAACATTTCATCCATCACTGGTTCCAAAATAAGCTATTATAAGCCTTGAGCTTAGAAAGGTCTACATCTGTTCACTAAATTATCATGTACAAATGAAAATTCTGTATTTTATAACCATCATTTATATTTTACAGTTTTACTCTTAAAAATACTGCTGCTCAAACCAAGCAATAACTTGCCTTGTTACAAGAACACAGAAATTGTTGTCATTCTGGTTATCTTCAGAATTCTCTGAATATAGAGAATATATTCAGAGAATAT